>NW_009921863.1:0-21083 GCF_000696875.1 Nestor notabilis
CTCGGCAGCTGCGGGCAGGGCTGGGCACTGGGGAGAGACCCGAGGAGTGGGTGGTCACACTGAGGCCTCGGCGGCTGTTGGGACCCTGCTCCGGTGCCGCCATCGGGCACAGCCTGCGCCAGCGCTGACCAAGGCTTCTCGGGCTGCTCCTCAAGCTGGGGAAACACGGACATGGACGAGGAATCGCTCATGGAATCACAGAATCACAGAGGGCCCTAACCATTGTATGATTCTATGATCACTTTTAATCACAACCAATAAACATGTATCATACCATCCCTTTCAGATACGTATTTCATTGTTTAAAAAAAGAAGTCTTCCAACTGGAATTTTTCTGGAACCAACTGTCATTTGTTAGATCGCATTATTTTCCTATCACAACTGCAGAAAATTTTCATCATAAATTATTTTCCCAGTGTTGTGGTTTTTTTTTTTTTTTCCAGAGCCAAATATTCTCCTATTTAATGGTCAGTGTATGATGTAGATTACGGATCATTTGTACAACTATAGGTAACATAATAAACGGCTTAAGTATGAGCATTAGTAAGAAACAAAATGCTAGGTGCAAACATGTCGAAAATGTGTGTGGTTCAAAAGTCTGGGGACACATTATAAACGCTTTGTTGGCCATTATTCAACTCTATTCATTTCCTTTCAGGCAGAATACCTTAATTATAGTCATTGAGCAAGAGACACGAGAGAAGGAAGATAGGAAACTAAATTAGTGGGCTTGATTAGTACATCTACTATAACATATAAGAAACAACAATTTAGATAAAGCTGATGGGAAAGCATAACACTGCTCTTACATAATATTTGCATCCACTGATTTTCTGCATGACTGGAATTATCCTGGAATACTATAATATTATTCCCAATTTTTAATGGTTAATTTACTTATAAAGGGGCAGAGACGAAGCCAGTGTAAACCAACAGGTTTTAAATAAGACCACAGTTTACCCATATGAAAAAGTCTCTGCCCATGTGTATTTTTAAAGCTTAAAATAATATAGCAAAGACACTAATGAAAATCTAACTGCAGTTCAGATTTCCTCTGGGCATCATGATGTAAACACTTTTTCTGCATCACAAATAATATATTCGATCAATGCTCAGCCTTTGAAAAATCTTGAACAAAGTTTCTTTCAGAATGATCAGGGGCAATCACACTGTGGGTTGCAGCTTAAAAGCTTTTACAAGTGTGTTCATGCTAGGTTTCATGTGGCTTGAATACCTCCTATGGTTACTGTAGAGATTCACTGATGTTGCTGGATAAGTCCCACAAATGCTTTGGTAACTCTCAAGCTGATAAACCACCAAGAACAGGTTAGCTTCACCAGCTGATGCTAGAATGCCACTTAGCAAGCAAATTTTTGTAGGGATTAAACAGCAGCCCTAGGCTAAGCAAGTATGAAAGAAAAGCCAACATCTAGTAAAAGAAATCTGGAGATCTAGATTTCTAGGTTCCAAAAATACAGATCCAAGTATTATGCTGACACTACAATAAAATCTGCAAAAGACTGACCCTCTGATTATGTAGATGATCTGATGTTGCTATACACGTTATAAAGACACTTACTGAAGCCCTAGACAAGAAGATCAAATTCTTACGACAAATAAGTTTGATTTATTTTGTTACACACTGAATCTGAGACTCTGATTCTTTTTACATTACAGAAGGGGTTAAATATCCAAATACAAATGCCAATGTAGCGCTTCTACAGTTAGCCTTGTATCTAACCCTAAAATATCTCTGGTTCAAGATGGTAACAAAATATTCCTTCCAAAAAAATCTCCAGAGACCAAATGTCCTGTCTTTTAAAGAATGTATAGTCTAAGCCTGCATTTATTATAAAATCTGGCCCCTCATCCTGCACCCTGCTACTAAGAATTGCCAAACTAAGTTAACTTCAAATAAGCATGATCAGCACTCACCCAGTTTATGCTGATATAAAAGCAGAATTTAGCTCTGTGATATTGCTGCAGTTGGCTTCTACTCTAGTGCATCAAAATTATTGATCAATTTGCAGACCAATTGGAAAGGCAGCCTGTAGAACTGAGCATTAAATACCCACAGAAAACACAATTCCACAGATATTTTAAAAGCTCATAGAAGGATAAATAACTTTTGTGTAATATTAGCCAATGATTTAGAATATTTAGATTTACAAAATAAAGATAGAACTTTATGATACAGAGAAATTTCTTTGTAAAAGGGGAGGATGTGTTCCTGGAAGAGACCTGTCCCCAAAATCGCTATTAATTCAGCTAGAAAAATCTTTTCACTTTTAAGGATTATAGCTGTAGCAATGCCAGTCCTTTTTGCACTTCAACCATTAAAAGTGAGGAAGAATATTCATAAACTTAAAATGGCAAAACCAAAATCTTTACCATAAATGGCAGCAACCCTTACTACTTCCCAGAAGCTAGTTTGGCTTTACTGTTTTATTCATGATAACCAGAAGCTGTAGGGCAATTACAGAGTTCATAATCGAAAGATAGAGTCATACAGAGAGACGATACATTTCATTCATTCCATCTAAACCTGACTTTATATAATGTCAGTTATTGTAAAACTTCACCCACCACAAAGGTAACAGTCACCTCCACAACAGAGCAACTGCTCACATTATAAAGCAATTACTGACTTTTCTACACAAGGAAACTTTGCTGAACGTAACTGACCCAAGCTGGAAATCTGCCAGCACACCAGCTCATAACTGCTTCTCCAACAAAAACAAGCTTCCATGAGAATTATAATGACCAGAACCAGTCAGGTCTTTGGTTTTATACTTCTCTTAAAGCTGGCAGTACCAGCCACTCAGTGTCTTCTGTAATGACATTGTGACTCTCTGAAGCACTGGCAGGAGACTGAACTTTATATCCTACTCAAAGACATCTGACAAAAGTTATAGTTACAGCTCCTTGTTAAACACAGCCACTAGGTTCCAAGGGCATTTTTACACCCTTCTGTGTCTTCTCTTGGCATTAATTGCAGATATTACTCAGAAAGCTAGGCTTCTTCTTGAAATATCAGAACTGTATTTAAATACTGCAAAGCCAAGCAATAACAAAGACTAGTTAAACTCTGTTTCTTTGGCAAGATCATAATCAGCACAGAAAACAGTATTGGTGACCTTTTTACTACTGCATTGCCCAATATATAGAAAAAGCTGCTCCAGCCACCCATGAATTGCTTGTGCTGGTTTTTGCTGGGATAGAATTATTTTTCTTCACAGTAGCTACTATGGGGCTCTGTTTTGGATTTGTCCTGGAAGCAGTGCTGGTAACTCAGTGCTTGCTTGAATAAACTTCTTTAGGTCCTAAAGCCCTTAAATTCACAAGGCTGTATTTACTGGTTAAATAATCAACAATCCAGCACAAAACCAAGCAACTTTTTTTTCGTCAGTCAATACAATTGTCTAAGATCTCTTCTCTTACTTCTGTCTGTAACAGTCTCATTGGTTTTTATGCACCGACTCTTCTGAACGAGAGGTACAGACTGTGGAAGATTTTTAGCATTAAGATGATTTGTTAATATTATGTCATTCTCCATGGCTAGAAAATTAAAAGTGCCACAAGCTCTTGCAGAGACAGATTAGTCTTCCAGGTACTCTAAACCAACAGTCAAATGCACTAGTCATTTGCTTATAAGCTTTCCCATTTTGATAGAATATAAAATGAACAGCGATAAGAGTTCAAAGTGAAGGTTTACAGAAGAAACCATAGCTCGTGTATCATCCCTTTGCGGTTGCTCTCAGTTTGCCCATGATGCACTCTGTGCTGTAAATGATAAATGGCCTAAGCCAGACCTCTCCCAGGCACTGTCTACAGCAGCACCTCCAAAAGTCACTGTAAGAGAATGTTGTCTGCTTAATTTCCCCTCCCAGGTGCTCCATGACATTTCTGGAGTAAGACAACTTCTTCTTCACAGGACCCACCCTAGAGCTAAGCACTTTTGCTATAATCCAGGAGAGAAGGACCTCAGTGACAACCACAAGCTCTTTTTTGTTTTTAAGGTGTTTCAATACGTAGATCCCCACAGGAGGCAAGCACCTTACTATGTAAACTTTAGAAAACACCAAAGCTAAAGTTTCATTAGTAGGACTTAGGTGTTCCTAATTCAGTGGCCCCTCATTTTTTTTATTTTTGGAGTTATGTCTCACCTCTATCCTTCTTCCTACTGCCCTCTAGAACATAGCTTTCTCTATATTGCTCCACTTCAGTGTCTTGACCTGTGCTTTCTTCTCTGGTTTAGTGTGCCAAAGCCCACTAAGCAGCCCAAGCTCTCTTGAAGCATTCCTCAGCACCCCTGACACTGTCTCAACCTATCTCAAACTCTTGCCACATGTTTTTTCACCTCTAGAGAGCTTGTCACCTTGGACTGATTTCAAATGTGAGCTCACCTCATGATGGTCAGACGGCCAAAATCAACGGTACTCTCATTTGAATCTCTCACAATGATTTCCTTACCTAGGAAGTTCTGCAACAATTTCGCAGTTCTAGGACAAAATAGGCAAAAGCAGGACCTTTGGAGTGCTTTGAGTTCCACCAAGTTCTTGTACACATAAAACAAGCTTGTCACATTTTTTAGGTGATGGCGAGGTATGAAAGGCAACGATTTTCTATTTTTATTCTTTTAATCAAATAGATATGATTTAGGCCAGGTTTTCTGAAGCATCAAGCCCTTTACAATCCCCATAACACATCTCAGAAGACTTGCAGATTCTTCTATGAATTAAATACTGTCCTTACTTTAAGGTGAGAAGCAGGTGTTCTCCCTGACTATATGGCTTTTGTTCAATGGAGAAGATTGCAAAACCTCATGATTCTGAATCCTAATTCCATTTGGATGTCAGGTAGAAACACTGCAGAAGTAAAGCACAAGGCCTTGATACTATGAGCAGGTCACATTCCACTTGTAGATTCTACTTAAGGATGCCTGCAGATCAGAGTAAAAGTTTATAGATTGTCATTTTCTAAGGCAGGAGTTTATCAGAATAGTCAGTATTCAATATTTAAGATCTTCCCTCCTCCAAATTTACAATAAGGTTACAGGAGTGCTTTAAATAAAAAATTTATGTGTATAATGTCAGTGGAAGGGAATAAAAAAAGATATTGAGATGCTGAGCCTTAAATACATCATTATTTCTTGTTGACTTCCTTTATGTCTCAAGTTTAGTTCTCTGGGATTCCCATAGGCTGTAACCCCTTTGTATAATACACTTCTGCTTTCAGCATTTTTTCAATTGATTTGGGAGAAAAGCGAGTTTTAATGATTTTTTCTTTCTTTTGCCCTAAAGACAATCTTTTTCTCTCTATCTTCAACTAAACATTCTCAGAATCCAAACTCTGTCTTCATTGTGCTTATTTACCTATTTACCATTTTGCTTGTATCATGTGGAAATTAAGATGAGTTGAACAATTACTCATCTATCAACCCACAGGAGTCTGAAAAAAATAATCTTTTTCTTACCCTTTATAAAACAGCCTTTAAAAACAGATTCCTTCATGTCTTTGGAAAAAAAGCATTTGGCAGTAGCCACCTAATGAAATTTTGCCATTAATGGTTACAGTATAAACATTAGAAAAGCCTCACTTGTCACATACAATATGAAATAAATATCAACAATCTGCATGTATGCTGAAAAAAAACCCAGAGTTGGCTTGAGCCTTCAATTAAACCCACCATACATCACTCACAGCAGACATGATTCTTTTTGGTGAACAGGAAAAAGAAATTAAAAGAGAATGAGGAGGAAGACATCCAACAGGTAGAACCATTCTCACTCGGGCACAGCCCTATCAATTGTGTCCCCATCATTGAACCTGATAATGCTTCTTTAATGTTTATGTTTCCCCTCCCCGCCTTTATTTTTTTGGAGGGGGAGGGAAGGAGTGGTATTCCCTATGTTTCTCAACCTTCCCCTTTGCTCTCCTACTCACGCTTTCCAATAGAGAGCCCATCATCCAGCTGTGGGACGAAAGGGCAGGTATCTCAGAAAATCATTTCACATCATGAAGGGCAAAGATCAAAGATCAGAGAAAAAGACATTGTTGATAATGTTTCACAGGTCATAGCTACTACATCAAATTTTTAAGTGCCTAAGTGAATTACTTAAACACATTTAACTTTCACCTGAAAACCCTGAAGTCTTGAAACTAAAGCAAAGTAACCTCGCTAGCTGCAAATGCTTAATACTAAACACGAAGACCTGCAGAAGCATTAACAAGATGAGGATCTCATGCTCTCAGTTGATTGCATAGGCAGAGTACAGAACACAAGGACACCAGAGATACTGTCACTGATTAGGGATGAACTATAACCTACTGAACCTATGTTTTTGCTTTGTCATTTATGCATGCTAAGGTTGTTTCTATTCTGCTTTAAAAGATATAGTACTTTAAATGCTTATAGTTTTCTAGCTAGAACCTGTAACAAAAAAGAACCTTATAAAAGAACTAATGTGTGGGCTGAATAGGTAAAAGAAAAAAAAAATAAAATAAATTGGTCTAGCAGCATTTAAACGATGGTAAATGTAAGTTTAATATAAAACCATACTGGAACAATTGAGAATCATGAGAGGTTGATTTATTATTTATATAGCACACTAAAAGTTATCTGTAAAGGAAATTGTGTAATATGCAGTAAATTAGACAAAGCTGCACTATAAATTGGGATTAAATCTTAAACTGGTTTTAATATTTAATATGCTATCATGACTTGCATTTTCAATAATGGTTGTTCAAAGTTCAGGAAGAATCTTGAAAGCAGTCAGAGAAGGATCAGTTCCAAAACCTTGCCTCCTGATGATACAAATTAACTCAGATCATCTCTTAATCGCCAAAACCAGACAAAACTCTGCTGAGGACCTGGTCCAAAATTCAAAGAGACTGGAAAAACTCCTATTAAACTCAACAGAGTTGAGATCACAGTAACTGCAAGTTACATAACTATTAGAGCTAGAGAAATTATACTAGACAGGAATAAAATAATTACAAATCCATTCGGTTTCTTTTTAATTATTGTCCCAGTGGAATGCTGGCAAAATTCATCCTTTGATGGGAGAAAAAATGGCATGCTAAAAAAAATAATTATCAAAAAGCATTTGGAATTATGCTGTTTGACTTGAACAAAGTCAGGGCTAAAGTTCAAGTGCCCATTTAGATTTCAAACTACACAGTTCAGTAGGCAGTATCTGGGCATGAAGTGACATGGTTATATTTTCTGAGAGCATACAAGGCGGGATGGGTTCTTGTATGTACTAGAACACGTTTCATAAGATAAAGCTAGTTTATTTATGGAGTTTTACTTAAGGTCATATCGAACACTGATTTGAAAAGTATTGACCTGCATGTCTTTGTCCTGCCTCAGTCATTTCTATTTGCACTACTGTGAAAAAACCCCAGTTGTCTAACTTGCAGTCTATGGCCTTAACACACTGTGCAAAGAAAATAAATCAGAGGCCTTGACCAAAAGGTTTATAACTGAAGATGTCAAACAACAGACAAAACCAGGGACAGTTCAAGGAAACTATGACACAGCTTTGGTCAGCGATTTAGCCTGTGGTCTTGGCACATTGGCAGCCTAACTCCTACCAGGAAAGCTCTAAAGAGGAAAACATTTTTGTCTGGTTGAGGGCTACAGGGAGCATCAAGGGCAACACAGAAACAGCACCAAAATACAAGCTATGTGAGGCGTGTGTATTAATAAAGAAAAGTTAATCCCTCTTGCCACAGATCAAAGGTGACAGGATAGGCAAATAGTCCATGAAAATATTTTCAAGTGTGTATCTCTATATATCGTTACTGTTTTACTGACCAAATATAGCTCAGATAAATGTGAGCCAGCCTCATTATGAGAGAACACACTCTGAAATATATTTCTGGTGCTGATTATAAATACAAAAAATAATTTATTTTTACAAAATTCTCAGCAAAAGCCTATCCAATCATTACCCTGATATGAAATAACATTATGATTTCCAGCCTAGTATTACTTTTATGAGTTCCATTCTTTCTTAATAGAAACTTGAATAAGAACTGGTCTGGCCAGACCTTGCTATTTTCTTTCTTTTATTGTAACCATTAAATCAGCTTTCATTTCATTACTCTAATTGTGCCTGGGAGCAGCAACTGCCACCTTAAGGTACATAACCTAATTTAAAATGCTCACAGCTCATTCCACCTTAAAATATATTGCAGTACTTAGGATCAGCACAGCAGGTCAAGCTATACAAGAACACTGTTGTGATCAGAGGACTTTCTGGCAGTTAAATCAGGAGAAAGACTGAGGCAATGTAAAAAAAGTAACATTTCTCTTGCTTAAAAGATACACATCAGTTGACATAACCATTTTTTATTTGTACCTTAAGTATCTCCAGAGCATTCTTATTTAGGTAGAGATTTCACACATAAGGAACATTTCTCAGCACAGCACACAAACATCTAATTCACCAGGATACTTTTTACCATGGGGATTAGACATGTAAAGAGCCACCTTGCTGGGCTGTGAGGGAAAAATCCATAATGATGATATATGTGTCTGTTTGTGCTACTTGTATGGGCCCCTTCTCCCATGGTTTCTGACTATTTCTCAGTTTTTACCTATTCTAAACCTCCCTGTAATTGCACATTACCTCCATTTTACTAATGCAGAATGCAGACACAAAATTTAAGTCACTACCTAACATTGCATAGGGATACAGAGACAGACCGGGGGTTTAAATTTAGGTCTCCTGATTCCCAGCTGAGCGCTCCATATAAAAGATGCTGTTGTGCTTATTCCTTTCTTATTGTATAGACAACAGACTCACCAATATTTCTATATCCCCTACAGCTTTGTTTCAGAAAGACTTTCCTCCGGCTAAAGGATTCCAGCTCCTGTAAACTCGACCATAAGCTAAATATTCTGCTTGAAGAGCCTAGGGGCAGATCTTCATTAGCAAAAACTGCAGTAACAAACCTAAGTCTTGTTGTAACACTGAATAAAGGGCCAAACCAGCAATTACAGTCTTTAAGGACTAGGGAAAGAGCAGAAACACATCCTACCTACCTCACTTTTGTTAACTGAAATCCCTGCCTACAATGCTTTGTAACCTGGTGCACAGTCCCTTCCAGACCAAGGGTAAGGAAGTGAGGGATGACAGGAAGGAGACAAATCCAGGAGGGAAATCAGGATTTGTGTGACATGGAAGGTTTAAGAGAATTCAGTACAAACAACTCAAGCACTTGCTACCTGATTGTATGCCTTGGAGGAAAGAGAAAAAAAAGAGTGGGATACCTTCCTTTGTGAATCAGCTGGATAGGAAATAACTCACCACTATTCCTTGGAAGGCACCAGCTAAGTAGCTGCCATTTCACTACCTAAACAGGCACTGATTGCATCTCAAAGCCAGAAGCGGTGATAAAGGACCAAGCAGTCATTGGAATGGACCTATAAAACGATTGCATCCATTCCATTTGTGCTGCTGGTTTGGATATGAAACAGCAAGAGATGCATCAGCAGACCTTGACCCCTCTCCAAAACTAATCCTATTTTGGACACGTACAATAGTGTAACATCTGTAAGTAACTGCATAGTAACTGCATACTTTTTTTTTCCCCTCTAAACACCCCTCCCACTACCTCCCCCCAATATATTCTCAGGAAAAGTATCTAAACTTCTGTGTTCAAAAAAGGCAAAATATAAATTTCAACATTTCTTCAAACCTTCTTTTTACAGATATTTTTAAACAATTTTTTTTACTTCAAACACATCACCGTATTTTAAAAATTCCTCAGTTGAATTGTCATTGATGAAATACTCCAGGCTTGGGAACTTCACTATGTGATAAGAATACCTTAGCTGTTAGCTTAGGCATTCCAAAATGACAGCTTTCAGAAAACCCTGATGCTGTTTTCATAATGTAAATCAGATGATTGAGTGGCATATGGTTATCCTGTTATGACTTACCATGCTTATCTTCCTTTGCATCAATAAAATTAGAGCTTGAAAAAAGCACTCCTTTAAATGAAAAAAGCACTAACTTAAACACATCATATACATAATGTGCAAGCATATATACATAAGCTTGACACATATTACATCTCACATTACTTCATCCTGCTCCAGAGATAAGGAGGTCAATAGGTCACATAGACCCAGGGTCATTCCATCAGCCAAACTGCCAAATGCTTCCAGCATCAGGTCACGGACTTAGCATAATATTCAGAGCAGGAAGAGGCTACCTTCAGAATACAGCATCACGGATTTATTTGAATCCCTGATCATTAGGGCCCCGATTCTCAATTGGTGTTTTTAGACTTTGAATTGTTTTCCACAATAGTGCCAAACATGCTGAAAGTTTTCCAAGTTGTCTAAATTTTCAGTTGTTTCCCTTAATTATTATTGATCCCACCTTCACATCCTTTGATGAATATTAAGCATTTCCACGAAGTGCAACAGCCCAGGTAGTGGAGACACTGACCAGTTGCCTCCCTAACTACTTCAGGGGCAGAAGTTCAAAAATCTGCTACATCCCTTCCATTGCCACATGCCTATTGTAATCTTGCCATCCAGCAGTGGGACACAAACATCTCCCTCCAATTTGACTCTGCACCTTATGGGTGCTGAATACATGCAATTTTTTACTGGGAATCTTCCCTAGATCTTTTCTCTGAGCAGCTCTGGAGAAGAACACAGACATTTAAATCCATGAGGATGATTTTTTATTATAAAGATTATATATGGTAAAATGTGTCGTGTAAAGTCTTTGTGATGCCCTGGTGGTGATGCACAGGGTGGGGGGAAAAGCTTATTTTGAAAGAGCTGTTGGAAAGTAAGCCAAAAATACAGTTACCTGAAAAGGCAGATGGACCTGTAAGCATCAAGGCTTTTAGCCTGTATTCAGGCAGCAATCATCTCAGTAACTGGCTGATGGTTTCTGTGATGCAGTAACTTTTTGTGCACATTGGCAGCTTACTTCTAAACTAAACTTTGTAACCCAAGTCTCTAGCATGTTTAGAATTGCAGATGTGTGTTCTGAGAATTTGCAGTGTTTGCCAGAAAGACACTATATGATATTAGCACAGTTGGTTCTGAATTTTAAACCCAAATCTGATGTGCCATGACTCACAGCCTCAGGAAAGAATTAGATGAATAGCTCATAACAGGAGAGACACTGCCTGAATATCTTCATAGAGAAGATATGCTGAATAATAACCATTATCTCCATATGACAAGCTACCATTCTATGTAGTATATAGTGTGCTGCTATACAAGCAGAGCGCCACACAGATAGTCATATCTGAATTATCTTTAATATACCTAAAGTACCAGAAATCAGTGAAGCTATAACAGCATAGACCTCACTGATGGCTTGTTCTTTCAGTTCATGTTCAGGATGCATCACTGATACCCCTGAATGGTTCACTCTGAAAACCAGGCTGTCACAGCAACTACATAGTTGTTAGATAAAAGCTAAGCAGGTATCCCTGGTCGTGATGTACCACACCTCTCACTGCAATACAGGCATCCTCTCAAATTAAGTACGATACAGTGAACCAGTATTTGTAATATAGAGGGTATCTGCAAGACTGTCTCAAACTACTCAGCCTTCAATTTAAATAGCAGGCATTTAATTTACATGTACATCTTTCTTGTAGCAGAGTCCTTTGCATTATCTAAAACCAGTAGGTACAAAGTGAATCTGGCCCCAGGTAGATCTGGGAAGAAACTCTGTAAATAAAAATAATTAGTACATACGGTTCTGAAAAGTCTGGGTCATCTCATAGACTATGGTTAGTAGACCTACAATGGCCTTACTTTCACAGTTTTCAGGTTTCATCATGTGCTAGGATTTGCATTCCTCTTGCTTCTAGGGCTCAGACGCATGACAGTTGGCTTCAAAAACTTTAAGTAAACTGTCTCCAAAGAATTATAACACAGAAGTGAACAACAGCTTGTGGCAGTGTAAGACCTGTGGTCCCATGCAAGTCAATCTGTTCCAAGCATCACTATTATAATTCTCTTTGAAAGACCAAATAAATATTCGTATAAGCTGACTGTAAATCACAAACCTTTTAATGACTTACAAGAGGACACTGCTTTGCATGAGGAGGAGGTGCACTTTTCATTTGGGCTAACTTTACTACCTACCAGGCTCACATCTGGTACATCATGATTTATGCCATGTTCTCAGCCCTAATCCTGTAACATGGAAATAGTTCCATAGAGTCTGCATTTCTAGAAGATTCCCAGACCAAAAGGTTAAATAGTAGCTGTGTTGCTACTAACTTGTCATGTGTTTTGTGTTTCTTTTTTACAGTGAGAAACCTCATGACACTATTCTCAAATGTCCTGGAATTCGGCAGTAGAACCTAATAGAAAATATCAATATAAAATAATACATTATTTGCTATAATTTACAGATTAGCACCTAAAATTCCTGCCGGAAATTGAAGCCCCACTGTACCCTGGTGCTATAAAAATGCACAGTGTGAGGCACCCTTGTTCTGGAGAGTTGTATATTATATAGCCCAAAAGGACAGATTGAAAGGGAGATGGTGGGTTAATTTGTGTTTTGCTGCCTTTTAGGGATTGTATGGTGTTTCAGTTTCTGCTTACCTCTTTCTTACTCCCTCACCCTTCTCTATCGCATTGTCTTATCAGATTGGCAGACAGCCTCTGACTAAATCTTTATGAATAGAAGGGCAATACTGAAACATCCACTCACCTTCAATTTCTGATCACAATTATCATGAGAAGACAAGGACATGTAATAGAAATAGTATGTTTTAACAAATATCTGACGATATTTCTGGCTCTGTGCTTTTACATCCCTGAAATGTTTCTAAACTACACCCAGGATGAGTTTGTGTGCTAATGCTTACAGATTTGTCTTGTGAAAAACACATCCATAAATAGAAATTATCCTTTAAACATCAGTCCCTTTCCTTCCCTGATGCGCAGCATGTTTCATTTTTCACAAGGTGCGAAAAGAACCTACTGATGATAATGTCCTTTTTGCTCCTCTAGAAAAGGAAACTCTCAAGCCCCTCCAGCAAAATATGTCGCTATTTAACAAGTGACTGAATAAATGCAAACTCCATGGGGTTTTGCTTAATGGGGCAAGCAAGTACTTCTGTTCACCAAAGCTGAAGATATCATGGATGCCAACTTAGAAATACTCCTTTCTCCTGAAGTTCAGCTCTGCACATAATAAAGGAAATAAACTTAGCTGAAAAAATACAGTTTTGGGGCAGGGGGGGGAAATCTTCACATTCCCGATCTTTTTTTCTCCCGTATGTTCCTATGCTCTCTTTTTAAAAGATTATGTACATAAAGTGAATAATATCCAGATTTCCTTTTTACTTTCTTTTCTCTCCACTGAGATGACGGATCAATGGAATTTCAGCCATTCTTCAATTCTTGCAAAGGTACAGAATGGAAAACAATGAAAGAAATGGAAATGAAGGGAATAAAGCAGCAGGGAAGGAATCCCAGTACCTGAACAGCAGGAGGCTTTCGTAACAAACTAAATATCATAAAAATACTTGGGTATATGCACATAAAGTGATTTTTCATTAGAATGAAAAAAAGAGACATGACTTTTCATCAGAAAGTAGGCTGGACTGAGAAGACTTGGATGTCCCCATGAGCATAGTGCTAATGAAGCAAACCTTCAGGACTCTAACAGTAGTTTCAAAGGACCCGTTGTTTACTCCCATGCTGCTCACCTAATCAGGATGATCAGTAAGCAGCTGTAAAGGCACTTCTTTCCCTTTACAGCACTTCTTTCCCTTTACAGCCCTCCTTAAAATCTCCGGTGCTGTAATGGATCTACAAAAACAATGACAGCTTGAATTGGACAGCTGAATATCAACACTGCTGTATTGCATCTTAAGAAATAGTGTCTCCTGGGTTAGTCAAGCTCCTTCATAAGCATCTGTGGTCTTTCTTCTCCTGAGAATGCAAGATTTAAGGAGAAAAGAATGGATTTTTTTTTTTTTACTACAGTTCCTAGGTACAAAGCACCCAAAACATGAAAACAACAACAGCAACACCTCAAAGCCTCTCATTTCTGCACTGTCATATCTGAGAAATCATAACGAGTTTCTCTCCTGCATATAAAGAGCAACCCTAACAATACCCATAGTCTACAATGGGTGCCAAATGGCAATGCTCAAAACCACTTCCTTTCAGCATAATCTGTTGTTAAGGATCTCCTGGATATTATTTTGAAGCTCGTGCCAGAAGTTGCAGGGTCCAGAGGATGTCTAATGTGTGGCAATGTAATAGAGAGCTCTCCAGAGAAGTATGGTTTCCAGAGCAAAGGGAAAACATTAACCTAAACATTTCTAAGGGAAAAAATTAATGGTGATAAAGTGGTAACAAGATTTAGTTGGATAGAACTAATTATTCATGTTAGGGGATGTGAGTAAGGGCTTGCTTTGGCAGTAAGTGCAATTACTGAAAGCAAGAAAGAGTAATAAGCCCAAATACGTGCTTGCTTAGGGGAAAGATTTTCAAAATTCAGTGTATGGAAGTAATTAGATTAGAGCAAAAATTAGAATCGGAAAAATGGCATCAAGTCACTTCCAGCCACAGTAGTAAAAAAAAAAAAGAAGAAAAAAGTAGGTTCTTCTTATCCGTGACATACACAGTGGACTAAACCTCCTACTTTCTGATCAGCCTTGCTTTATCACAAAGGCATTTATTTTCTAGTCATGAATGACTGGATTCAATTAAAATATAAGCTCACCTGTCAACTAAATGAAGATAGAAACTCTCTTGATATTCAGTAGAAAACATTAAAAATCACCAATTACTACCAGAGGCTGCTATACTTAAAACTATTCTTACACAGGAATAGAATACATTGTACTGGATTAATGTAAAACATGTAGTTTCTAATACCCTGTTGGGGGTTAATTTAAAGAAGGAGAAAAATGACAGCACTTTCAAAGGTCCAAGGACTTCATTTTTTATTATTTTTTTGCTTCTAGGAGCAAACATTACAATAGCAGCACTACGGGTATATGCAAGGGTGTCATAAATTAGAGGGTGACTTAAAAAGGCAATAGGACTTTGCATCTACACATAAACCTTGGCAATTCTTCAGCAAGTTTATTGATGTAAACTGCATTTAATTCAGTGTAGCAAAGCTTTGCCAATGTCTCACCTTACTTAAAAATGGAACTTTATATTTAAATATACATGTTCTTAGTTTCAGGCTGACTCCTAGCTTATCGCAATAAAAATAAACTAGGGTATATATGTTTATATATATACCCTGAGTACAATATTTCCTGATGAATTTGGTCTTGAAGTTGTACCAAACCACCTTTTTAATCTCCCCTGGAGGAAATAAGTATTAACATTTCATCTCTTACAATTCCTAAGGTCCACAGAAAATACAAAAACTATATTGTATCTAATGCAATCTATAGCACAGAGTTCCAAAGGCAGACTCCAGGTTACTAATGGTGCTTACAGCAGCTTCAATCGATTCCTACCTTACAGTCACATATTGGATCCTTTGGCTGTTAAGGACCTATGCCTGGGCGATGCTGATGCATTTTTGTGGCATGATCTATTTATCCTGCTCTTGCAGAAGAAATGCTTTTGCTCACCGTCTTTACCAGGTGAGATTCCCTTTAGCAGCGGGGATAGGGAGGGATATACCAATGGAAGTTGGTCTCTCATGGGAAACCTTACTCTTCAAACTGGTTATTAGAACTTTTCTAGGATTTCCTCAGCTGTCAGAAAGCAGCAATTCCCTTGTTAATAATAGGCTCTAACACATACACAGTGGTCCTGGAAAACAGTGTGTGATGTTAAGCTGCTTGGAGTTTGTTATTCCCAGGCTTTGGGTCTGGGGCTTTGTTTTGGGGTTTTTTTGTGTGTGTGCCTTTTTTAAGAGCAGAAAACCAAAGGGGTCACTTCACGCTTCTCTGTTTTTCTTCAGTTTTACATTTAGTAGGAGTGTTCATTACTCCTTCCATTCTTCTATTGATCTGGGGGGAGAGGAGGCACAGAGGGAAAATGACAAATAGGCTGCATTTGTCCCTTCCCTTCTGTCATTTGTTTCACGAGTAAACGAGTAGAAATGAAGACAGCATGTTCCATGCCGAATACTGAGAGCATAGAATATGGCCTCTAGCTAAAGCACAAATAATTTCTATGCATGATGAATCCTTTCAATAACAAGAGCCCTGCTAATGTGGGATCAAATCACAGTCATTAGCTCTTGGCACTGCTCTTAAAAAGATGATATAGAAATCCGAACAGCATCCAGCCATAGTCCAGTATCACACACACCAGCCAGTATTTCAGATGGTAATTTCTCACCTATGTACTGGCATAATTAGAAAAAAAGTGCCATCTGATAGGATAAACTCCTCCAAAAGCAATAGTCTGTGTAAGAAAATGATGGATCATTCTGAAATAAGGGGCTGTAGTATACTTCTACTGATGCATGAATTGACTCTGGGACAATATGAAGACCTGTAGTCCTGTGTGATGAGTGATTTTCTATGGCAGGTAACAAACTTCTGAAACAAAATCAGCTATTTAGCATTTCCTATTTTCAGCCAACAGTGCCTTTTGAAACTATGGTAGTCATAGACGGAGTCACAGCAAAAATACTTTTCCAACTGAGTTCAGGTTGTTTGACCATGATCCATAAGCTTTACATAGTCATTAAGAAACACTTCTCTCTGCCTCAAGCTATCTTTTCCTTTTTTAAATATATTTCTAATTATTTTTTTACATAGTAGTTATTTTCCCCATTTTAACTTATAATACCATTATTCAGTATTTTATCTATTGGAAAAATTTATTGTTCATACCCTGCAATGTGTGAATTACGTATGTTCTTAAAATCTCCAAACAATTACTTTTCCTCGGTTTAAGCATACAGGGTATTTTATTTTTCAACAGTACTTTCTTTCAGGGATTTTTTTTGTATTTGTGCTTTCTTTCAGTAGCTGTGCATCCACGAAGATATTTTACATTTCATTCTTAATGGATTTTTCCATTAAAAGAAAACTAGTAATTAGTAAAAAGAGTTCTACTTACATGGCTGCTCTGTATTCCCTGTGTTACTGCTCTTTAGGGAACGGTGTATGGTAAAATAGATACTGCTATTTTCTAAATGAGTTTCCACAGAAAATTAAACTTTGGCCTGTGTTTCACATTCTCTCATTCCAGATAAGGGATGTCCCCTGTGTATATGTTTTTTTGCCATTAACTGCACTGGAGTAACTACTGCTTTCATAAACAGTCACTCTGCTATTGGATTTGCTAGTTTGATACACTACTAACATTCTAGGTCTGTTCAGAATTTGTCAAATAGAAATGGACTCCATTTATTACCCAATTGGGCTGTGGAAAAATGCTAGTTAATAAATTCTCTTTAAGTGCCAACTGAACAGTACGCATGTGGCCATGGTGCCCACGGGGGTATGTATCATCCCTAATAATCACATTTGTGCCCTTTGCTGACAACAGGGAACATGCAGATCTCACTCTACTTAAATCAAGACAACCTGATAATAAAGACTGAACTCCTAGACTGTGACAAAAAACCTGCTGACCAAATAATTCCAAAAATCCTTGATACTTTGCTAACACCAGAATCATCAATAACATGATCAAATAATTGAGCAAAGGAGACACTACAACTGATCTACTCTGATTTAGTGGTTTATTTCACCACAGAACACACTGCTTTTTAGATCTAGAAAGCGAACTAAAATGCTCAGATTTGACTCACCCGGGCTAAGACACAGATTATACCCTCTCAGGCCAATATATTCAGTAACATAACAGAAGAGACAAAAGAGGTGTGTCATGGATAGCTGCTAACTTTCCATGTTGATCTCCGAGTTACATATAAACACAGCACTGAAGCAGTCTGTATTAAACTGAGCCAAAAAAAAAAAAAAAAGAGGATAAAATGGGACAACATTTTAAAGTTGAATCAATATATGCTTATTTTGAAAACAAGTGATGCAGCCATATGATCTCTTCTGGAAAAAAATACATGTTTTCCTCCAAACCTGCTTTCCTGACTTTCTATGTAACCATTAAAATAGAAGCTATGGAAATAAATTCCCACTGAATTTTTTACTTGAAAAGAGAATGTAATTCTTTTTTAGCAGATATTCAACTCAAAATAGAACATGACAGACAAACATCTGTATCTAGCAATCTTCTGCTGCAAGCTACCATATTTTACATGTTCCCTCTTAAAAACTAGTATTCATTTGCTATAATGTAATATGTAATATTTGCTATAATGTAATATGAAGATCAAAATTAAAATAGTATTTTCATCTTCTATTCGGTCAGCCTGTCTCATCTAAAAGAAAAATCAAAGCTTGAGCTATGTGATCTCAGCATAAGGTACATCTCAGTTTATTATGTTCCAGGACTTCTTAGTAAGCCATTTGGCTGAATTAAGTTTATTCTACCTTTTTAGTGACAACTCATGTCATGACATTAAAGGTCAATGTTCTTTCATTCCTGTCACTTTAAATTATGCCATCAATATCATGAAGTGATTCAACAGAGAATTTAATAAATGCTACAGAATTATTAAAATCATACTAGGTGACTACTTTTCATATATTCCTGCAGTTCCTTTTATGATTTCAGTGAACACTTTACATTCTCAACAGGAAAAAACAGGTGCCTTGAATATAATGGGAAATAAGTTGAGGACACAAGTCTTGGGAGGAGAAGTAACTTAAATTCCAGTCACGCCATGCCTATAATCATAGCAATAGCACCATGCATGCATTCATTAAGGAAACATTCAGTTACCCTCTTTGCAATCAGGTTTAAAATGATTCAGCACAACACTCTATCCCCAAAAGCATACATCTGTACTAAAATAAGAAATAAATAATTTCGAGGTATAAATGTTTATTGAAAACATTTGCATCTGACTCAATCAAGTGTTTAGTTGTATACTTTTCAGTATGACTATTTTACTTCCATGTTGTTGTTTAGTTTTTAAATGAGAAATTTAGGTGCCGTTTTTCAAACAGAGCACCTTCCTGTTCCCCCACCTTCTGGCAGATAGTCCCAATCTAGTGGCTAGAAGATGGCTTGGAGTTTCCCATTGGAAACACAAATTGAAAGTGTAGTCAAACTGTAAACACACCATTTTGTTAATAGTTGTGAAAAACTAACCTGAAGAATTAACTGCCATGCAGCAGCATAACGTGTGTGCTTTCCTTGTCTGAGAGAGAGCAAATGCTCTGGGAGAAGGAAATAACTTATTTCATGTGGTTGCAAATTAAAACCCTGCTCTTTTCTATAGATTTAATTATTATGGTGCCAGAGATTCCGATTTTTTAATTTCTCTTCCTTAATTGATTCGTTTTTCTATTTTGAGCTAAAATACTGCATCTAACTACATGCATTACATGTCCCAGAAATCAGAAAAAGTAATTCAAAGAACAACTGACCTTCTGAGCTGGATGTTCACTATGATAGGGATAGAGATTAACCACACATAGGATTGGATAGATCTTATATTAAAATCCTAAAACCAAAGAGCAGGAATAAAATTCATATGACATCTGAATGGAATAGCCTTTGCAAAGCAAGCCTGACTCATCCAACAGTGATGGTGCCTACTATCATGGGGACCAGAAAATCTCCATCAGATTGTAACAGATTTCAGCAGTAAACTTGGGTCAAAGTAAGTCATTTTGAATCAGGGACCTCTCAGAGCTAACACAATCCAATCTTTCTTCATATAAAGAAATTGGCACAAGCACCCCTAATCTTTGCTTGTTTCTCTCTTGTATCACTCAACACTCAAGGTGTAATATTTTTGTGAATATTTCTGAGTAGCAGAAAACGAGCTGCCACTCCAGTCTGCTTAGAAACCTTGTATTAAGGTACTGAGTAAGCCTTAACTCCTCCAAGATTCCAAGCAACTACTACCCAAGGAACTAGATAACTTGTTCCACAGGCAGCTAGGCTGCTCCCATACCAGCATTATTTGGTAAGTGAGCAACTAAAACCACAGTTGATCAGAGTAATTTTCCCATGGAGGGGGCAGACATGGAGGCAGCAACAGAATCAACAAGCCCCATCACCACTAAGTCCAGAGAATGAATTCGTAAGTACAATTTCTACTTTGACCTTTTCCTAATTGTTTAAGTGACTGATGGAGTGCACAATTCATATTTCCTTAGCGGATTAGGTATTTAGTCTATCAACTTGATCTTCTGTTTATTTCCTGAAGACTTAGATTCCACCTAAAGCAAAACAGTTAAATGCATTGAGGTTCCACACTGTATCAGATCACATATACCACACCACCATCAGCATTAACTTGTAATGGTTTACCAAGTTACCAAAACAATTAACTTTTTCTTTCCTACAGCATGTTTTCTTTCAGTGTATCATATGAAGCTCTAACAATGCCACTGTAATATGCCACAGAAAGCCATGTGACCAGTTCAGTTATCAGCTACCACAGTTATTAGTTTCTATTCTTATTAGGAATATATATCAGGACTAGAACCCATTTTGCTAAGACAATGTGCAAATATACATAGTGAAATTTAGTCTATACACTAAAGTGCATAATAAAATTATTTTGATTAGTTTCTTTTACTTGAACCATAATCCACTACCATGAATGTATTGTGTTAAATGCTGCACATTATTTCCATTCTAAGTATTTATAAGAAAAACTAGAAAAAGCAGCTAGTAAATGGAAAAACAACACTACAATTAATTCTGCCTCATGAATAAGAAGGCGGAAAGAGATTAAATGACTTTATTCAAGGACACACACGGAGAGTGAGTGGCAAGGCTGGGAACTGAATTTCATTTCCTGAATCCTACCTCAGTACCTTAACTACAAACCCACCCATCCTTTCAGCCTACCTGCTTTCCTTTAGACTAATTTGTTGAATACCCAAAGAAAAGCTATAATAAATGTGCTTAACAAAAGCTATTGAGTAAGGAGAAGGGGGAAAAGAGGAGTCTCCAAAATCAGTTACAGAGCTAACTGTATGTAAAATTAGATGTTTTAAATCTAATAATATTAAATATTATTAGATTTATTATA
>NW_009921864.1:0-658 GCF_000696875.1 Nestor notabilis
ACCTGTGTGTGCACCCACAGCGGTACCTGTATGTGCACCCACAGCTGTACCCAAACCTGCATCTATAGCACCAGTGGTACCTGCACCTGTAGCTACAACTGCAGCAGTATCTGTACATCCACCTACACCAGTACCTGAACCTGCACCTACACCTGAACCTACAGCACAACCTGCACCTGTACCTAGACCTCAACCTGGACATGCATCTACAGCTCCACCTTCACCTCCCCTACAGCAACACCTACACCTGAATCTGTACCTGCATCTGCACCTACAGCTGCACCTACACGTGCATCTGCACCTACAGCTGCATGTGCACCTATAACTGCACCTGCACCTGCACTTACACCTGCACCTGGACTTGCAGCTCCCCCTGCACCTGCCCCCCCATGCGCACACCCACCGTGCCAACACAACCCCAGCACTGCACCACAGCCTCACGAACCACCGCACCGGCACCGCGGCCCCATAGTGCCGCTACAGCCCCACCACACCCGCACCCTGGCTGCCGCTGCACCAAGGCTGGGCCCGGTGCTGAAACCATGGGGTGCTGGGCTTTAGTTCTGGTGGTACCGGGAGACACACCCCCGCTGCTGCTGCTCCTCACCCCCCATCACTTTATGACCTGTCCTCGTCCCTTCTGAGTGACGAGCGGCAG
>NW_009921864.1:697-2731 GCF_000696875.1 Nestor notabilis
CGTGCAGCCTGGCAGCATCCTGCTTCTGCGGCTATTAAAGATGGTATCTGAGCGGCAGCACCGCAGCCGGGCTGTTGTTCCCTGCCCCACGCTAATGAAACTCGTAAAAATGAGCTTCTGGGAAGGAATAATTTCCGGGAAAACTGGGAGTTTTTCTCTTTAAAAAAAAACCAGCAGAAAACAGCCGCACACTGGGGGTAGATGGAGCCCATTGGGTTTGATGTTCCCATGATGTTTGATGATCTTCTGCCCCAAACCAGGTCAGGGGAAGAATGAAGCTCTTCAAACACCACCTGCCTCTTAAGGCTGGTATCGAGGAGATGATTTCTGCAGAGCCAAAGAACCTTTTGCTTTCTTCTGTCTCAATCACTGGCAGAGATCCCAGGCAGCAGCTCTCCTGGGCCCTGCTTCGGGCTGTAGGCTGGTTGGAGCCAGCGCTGAAGGGCAGTAACTTGCTTTGGGATGACGGATGGTACCACTGGGATTCTCTGCTCTGTGCTTTACAGCTCATTCCCACACCGCCGCAGCGCTCCGGCTGCCTCCCAGATCCCGGAATCTCACCAGGAAATTCAATACTGATGTTCTGTGGGCAGATTCTCTTCCATTTCCCCCCTTCCCAAGAAAGAGCAGGGTGAGAGGCAGCAGGAGCTGGGCACGCTGCCACGCAGCAAGAGCCCTGCCCATTAGTGAATGTCATGTATGGACAGAGCAAAGGCTCTGGATTCTGTATCCGTGTCCTCTTCTGCAGCACCAGGATTCAGAGTGAGACCGACCGGGGGGTCCAAAGGGGTTGTGGAGGTTGGATCGTGTTGAAATCAAACACAACCCAGATGAACTGCACAGGAGGCGGCGTTTCCTCTTCATTGATCAGTCAACATCGTGTTCAGCGGTTGCACCAGAAGCCGGTCGTGGGTTTACACTGGAAAACAAGAGTTATGAGTAAATATTTGGGCTGTTCTGGCAGCAGGGATTTGGGGAAGACCTTCCTTACGATGGAAACGATCCAAATGAGCCAATGTTTAACCCACGCCATAAGGTATCCCACTCAGCTCAAAATGAACACGTGGGATATTTGGGGCATGTTTTAGGAAGATGATGCCACCAACCTCTGTTGCTTGTTTTCTTTTCTCATGCCAAACCCACCACACATGTTCATAACAACGTCAGGAGCAGTGGAGAGCAAGGTTCGGCTTTGTCGGAGTCTCTGCTTTAGCCCAGGAGCCAAAACGTCCATTTGCTCCCTGTTGAGTTAATCAGTAACTGGGACAGTGCAGAGAACCCAGCCCCGGTCCCATGGGAAGAGCCTGTTCCACACAGGAACATCCCTCTCCTGCTTTCTCCCGCAGTCACTTCTGACCGTTAATAGTAACGCTGCACGGAGAGCTTCCTGCTCAGGTTTGGAAGCTACAGAACTAGTATTTGCTGTTTATGGCAATATTATTCACTTTATAGTTTTCAAACTGCTTAAGTGGATGTCGAGGGGGAAAATACTCCCTCAGCACCTACAGAGGAGGCACCTGTCCCTGTCTTGGTCTCAGTTGAGCTTCTCTTCCAATTTTGGATGGATTTAAACCCTCCTGTTCCCAGATAAAAGCTCAACAGCCCCTGGAAAAAGGGACTTTCTCCCCTGTATGGTGGTTGTGCCAAACTCCTGCTTCAGGGAGGTCTTTGGAAAGGATCCTGGGGTGGGATCTGGGATGCTCTTCAGGGTCCAGGGCTCCTGCCCGGCCCCGGCTCCATCATCTCCCAGCCCTTGTGCCCCCGTCCATCATTTCTTGGTCCTTTACCTCCCTGACATTCATGTTCAAATTGTACATCTCCATGTCCATCGTTTTCCTGTTCACTGTCTCCTGGTCCTTTGTCTCCCTGTCCATCGTCTCCCAGCCCTTTACCTTATGGTCCATCACCTCGCTGTCCATTATCTCCTGTCCTGTCTCCCTGCCCGTCATCTCTTGTCTTCCATCTCACTGTCCCCTGTCTCCCTGTCCACCATCCCCTGCCCATCGCCTCCCTGCCCGTCACTTCTGTGTCCCT
>NW_009921865.1:0-15048 GCF_000696875.1 Nestor notabilis
AGGGCCACGAGGATGATAAGAGGACTGGAACTCTCACCATAAGAAGACAGGCTGAGAAAGTTGGGGCTGTTCAGCCTGGAGAAGAGAAGGCTGCGTGGAGACCTCATAGCAGCCTTCCAGTATCTGAAGGGGGCCTACAAGGATGCTGGGGAGGGACTCTTCATTAGGGACTGTAGTGGTAGGACAAGGGTAATGGGTTTAAACTTAAACAGGGGAACTTTAGATTAGATCTAAGGAAGAAGTTCTTCACAGTGAGGGTGGTGAGGCACTGGAATGGGTTGCCCAAGGAAGTTGTGAAAGCTCCAACCCTGGAGGCGTTTAAGGCCAGGCTGGGCAGAGCCTTGGGCGACATAGTTTAGTGTGTGGTTCCCTGCTCATGGCAGGGGGGTTGGAACTAGATGATCTTAAGGTCCTTTCCAACCCTAACCTTTCTATAATTCTATGATTCTATGATTCGAAGTTCTGGGTGTGGATGTTGATTAGGACAATCTTTCACAGAATATCGAAACTGCATAAGAAACTGGACACATTTCTGCCTCTTTCTCTGTTCTTTTAGTCAGTGCACAAAGTGTCTATTATCTCAGCTACTCCATGGAGAAATATGCATTATTTTTCAAATAAGATGTTGGGTGACCAGTTGGCATAGTGTTTTTGGATAATAATTTTTTTAAATGCTGTAAACTTGCAAGTATTTCTATGATAGCTCAGAAATTGCAGGTGAGTTTAGTGCAAACCTGAGTTTAGAGTTCTGAAAGATTTCAAGCCAGTATCTTTGTAAGGTATAGAAAAGTGAGGGAGGATACATAGGTTCAAATGGATTGTTTCTATCCATGTCTAGCTGCCCTTCCATGTCATTTTTTGTTTCTTTTTAAGGTGGACTTTGTCATCTTGCACCTCCTGCATTCTTTACTTTTCTTAGATAAAATTAAGACAATTTCTCATGCCTAGACTGTGGTTCCAGGTAGTGGTATACCAGTTCTTCTTTTTCTTAGGTCCAACATCATTCTTAACGGAGTCTATTTCTGGGAGCTTTTGACTTTCAAAGTTTTGTGACCTCCAAAATAATCTGACGATAATAAATAATTGTTTCTTTCTCTCATTGTGAAAATCTGTTATGTTCTGGAGATTTATATGGATTTATATTTCATTTTTTATATCCTTTGCAAGGGACCATTTTATTCAGTCATCCCCCCCCCCCGAAAAAAGGATTGTTATTTATATTATAGGGCTGATGCATGTAATCAATGCATAAATTTATTTAAATGGCAGAAAGAATAAGACTACAAACTGCAGCTAGATCTAGTTGTTTGCACCTAGCGTAATTTGGCATCTTTCCATAGACTTCACTGGAATTATAATCTGTGCCAGTGAGTTTAATATAAGATTGCCAATAAACTTCAGTGCATTCAGTGGATGAAGGATTCTGTGGATGAAGCTTAAAAAGACATCTTTTTCTTTAATATTTCTTTCAATATGGTAATTAAGATAAAAGATCATGCCCCTAATACAATCTATGAATCAGTGAGACAACTGTGCTTGTCTATGGTAATGCATATCACAACCCTGAGGCAAAGCACACAAGAACTGGGGAAAGCATTCTCAGGGAGAGCTGTCTAACAAAATGCATTTCTACCTAAGGCAACTAATATCCTCTGATATCTGTAAGTCTGTTTTAGCAACTCTGACTTGATGGGAATTCCAATTAGAGTGTCTTTACTAAAGATGTCTCTGTTACAGACAATTTTGGAGACCACCTACCTCCAATTAGTAGTTCTGAAGGTGCATGAAATTCTTTTTATGAAATGATATATACATTTCATAGGGGTTTAGGGTTTGTTTGTTTGGGTTTTTGGTTTTTTGTTTGGTTGGTTTTGTTGTGGGGTTGTTTTTTTTTAATCTCTCTCTGCTTCTACTGCTTTCCTCTGTTTCTTCCAATTACATTTCTTGTTGTGTCAGTCTGCAGTAACAATGACCATCAAGCTAATTTTCAGAGGGTCATATTAACACTAACCTTTGGCTCACCCATCTGTTCCTCACTTTATAGCTTCAAATGTCTCCTTTCTGGCTCATTGTTAAACCAGAATAGAGGCAAAATTCCTCCAAGCCCAGCACGGCTTTGCGGGGGCATTTTTGACTGCAAAAGGCTGATTAGTACTGTAATCTGAATCATTTGCTCTTGTCATTGAGGTTTTCCTAATACTGAACATCTTGCCAGATGTCAATGGCAAATAAAACATCTGTGGATGACAGTAGACTTTCCTCTCAAAATAATAAAGAAACATATCTCCGCTCCCATTTTCTGATAGGAGTTTGGAGCTCCCCTTGGGTCTCTGCTCTCCAGGGAATGAATAACTCCTAATTTGTTAAGCTCCTTCCTTTACATACTAAGCACAAAATACTGAAACTAAGGATAAGTTGGATAGTTCTGAAAACTTCTGGTTTTCTGTAATGACACAATAAATAGTCCACCAGAGCCACAGGTTAATTTCTACTGCAAGAATGCACAGACATACCAAGCATCAGAGTATTTTTCAATGCAGTCATTCATAATTTCATGTATACTTACTAGTAAAGCCTTTAATACTGCAGGAGCTGTATAAACAGAGAAAACTACTAAATCTAGTGTATATTAAGAATTTAATACTCTCTTGTATTAACACTTCCTCACTTTTTTGGCTGGTAAAAATAAGGAGTGATTAATTTTGCATTCTGATTTACTCCTGAATTTGTCTGACTCATTATTTTAATAGAAAGTGTTCCTTTCTTATCTTTTCCCACTCCAAAACCAAATACACAAATGCAAAACAAAACAAGAAACTAACTTCAGAAGAACATAATAATAACACCAAGCCAGATTTGTTGCTGCTGGGAAATTTTATCCTCCAGATTGCCCTGCTTTCAGTGCACCATCATAAAATATATTTTTATGTAATTTAAAACATATGTTTTAAAGTGTGTTCTGCAGCAACTGAAGAAAAATGTGAACTACTAAGCCATTAAAATTGCAGTACATTTTGCATACCTTAAAAGCAGATACTAAGAATTATTTTGCATTGTAATAATCTTATTCTTTTAAATTAACTTGGGGTGTCAAGCTAAAACACTAGGTCTGGATGACAGCTAAATGAAAGACCTTTGCTCTCCAGTCCATCTAGCTAGAGTGAGAAACAAGGAAGAGGGAAGGCAGGAAACAAAATTGTCAGGTAGATGAATACTGCCCCTTAATATCATCAGTAATGGAGAAACAGTTTGCCATCATGTAAATCTGCGCTTAGTGAGCAAAAAACTTCTCCAAGATTTTCCGTCAGTGTCAGTTTTATACCTACATGGATTTAAAAAAAGTGGCCTAGTGTAATATAAAAGTATCATACACCTATTTCCTGAGTGTTTTCTATTTAACAGAATATTTTAGTGACTGAATCAGATACACTTCTATGTGTATATGCTTTCTTACTAGAATATACAGTGTTTAAAGTAAAATAATATCTATACAAATTATTTGGCATGCCACAGTCGATGCCATGGGGGGAAAAAAAAAAAAAAAAGAGGTAAACCCATATTTCTCTGTAAAGAACAGATGTAGTTTAGCTGACTATTTGCAAGTATAATATGAAGCTGTGAGTTTGGGACCTGAAAAATGGTTATATTACTTACAGGAAACATATCAAAACTGAAAGACAGCTGGAAATTGCAGTAGATGAGGCACTGGAAAAATGCAGGAATGTCCTGCCAAAATCAGATATGGCAGTATTAGATCCAAGTGGATATACTTGCCTTTCATCTACATAGCTACCTGCATATGCATGTGTTATATATCTCTTTGAATTAAGCCTATTTAACCAGCATGTTTTCAAGGCAGGGTTGTTAGGGTTTTTTTGCTATGAGACAATACCTAATTCAAAATCTTGTCCCCATCAGAGATTACATGCATATTCTGAAAAACCTGAACAGCTGACAAACTGTCTGTGCTTAAGGGGAATCACTGCAAAAATCCTTTTCAGTGTCATTCTACTTGTGCATGGTAGCACTGATATATTTCCAGAAAGAGTGCATGATCCATGCCATTTCAACATGTGGATGACTCTGAACATTATATCTTCCCTTTTTATGAATAAACTCTTTTGAAAGTTGTTTTAATTCTTTCCATTTCTTGAAAGTTGATGTTTAACTGTCTATCTTTTCCTACTTATTTCTCCCAAATTCCTTAATGATGTAACTGAAGATCAAAATATTCACCCAAAACACTGACAATAACTTTCACAGTTTGAGTAAAATTGGGATAGAATAGGACTCCTGGGAGTTACAGGAATAAAATACATCACTGTAGCTATCCCACTAAAATGAGCAGGGACAATCTTTGCCTTAGTGATGATATCCCAATAGCTATTTCAGTGTATTTATGCAGGATATCTGTTAATGCAAAATCCCTTTTGTTCTTATGAACCTGAGAACAAAAATGGGTCTTCAAAATTGTCTGCCATCATTTTTTTTCTTTGGAATTGCTTTGTGAATTGACCATTTTTCACTATGTCTCTTGATAACATATCGTCTCTGGAATGGCAGATTGATTCTAGAAGTGAAATGAATCAGTATTTTATTAAATAGAATTATGTAACTTGAGAACCACGAGGCACATGAGTGCATGCTATCTAGCTTTTAAAGTGCAAATTTATTTTTCAGTGTAACAATCAGCCAAGAATGCATGCAGGGAAGACCCTTGGCTTATTTGCTCCTTGAGAGACACAGATTTCAGCTGTGGACACAAAAGCTGGAGGAGCTGTGGTGCTCTGAATGTATAGCATAGTTCAGATTAGAGCCTCCACTGAGATAACAAATAGGTGCCCCATAGAAAACAAGCAGTTCATTTCTCTGCCTCCCTTGCATCCCAAAACTGAGGTCTCTCAGATAATTTCAGAAATTTTCAACTTCCCCGTGTTGAAGGTTTTGAATATTTTTTTAATATGCAGGATCTGATAGAAGGCAGCACATTTATACACAAAAAGATAAACAGAAAGGCTATGAGTGTAGATGAAGAACTCTGCTTTACTTGACCAGTTCCTTAGAAATAATTAACAGTTTCATTGTTTGCTTTCCCATTATGCAGGGTTTTGAGGCAAAGAACTCAAAACTGACAAAGTGTTCTATAAACACTAATGCAGTCTTAGAACATGCCATGAGCCTGGTCATTATTATTAGACTAATTCTACAAGTGGGTAAACTTCATCACAGTAATTAAATTACTTGTGTGTCAAAAAAGCATTCAGTGGCAGAGCTTCAAAGTCATCTATTCCAGTTCCACTACTTTTTTTAAACAATACTCTGTCCCTTAGGATCATGAGTTTTTGAGAAGTTTGGCTTTTAAAAAATCCCTTACCCAACATGTGCACCACTCTTTGTAAAGAACTGAAATTATTAATATTCATACCAAGGTAGGTAAGTCCTTGACCTAAAAGAAAGGAGTTACACAGTGATGTGGTTGCAGGTAGCAGAAGTGACATGGAAAAGAAACAAGCAGGCGTTAGTTAGTAGAAGAGGATGGTGAAAGAAAAGCAAAATTAAGCCCCTGATTTCCTCTAGTAAATCTTCTTTCCCACCTTTTGTACAGGGACTGAACAATACAGAGGACTGATCATTCCTCAGAAGGGTAAGTTATTTCTGCAGATCTCTCCAGATATATTATCACTATGTACTTCTTTCAAATGGCTGAGAAATTACTTTAAAGGAAACTGCAGGGAAAATACGAGATTTGGATACTAATATTTGTTATTTGTCTTTACTGAAGTAACAGTATAGCAATAATATAGGAATAGCAGTAATGGTATGGGAAGTGTAGGAATGATACAGGAATGGTAATAGGTTTGGATCCCAATATTTGTTATTTGTCTGCACTGAAAGAATAGTATAGGCATAGCATACGAGCAATCTAGGAAGTTGCAGTGGGCAGTCTTTTCATAGAAGTGGTCATCAAGGTCAAACCTTAAAACTGCCTCTCTGGTATATGCAAAACTCAGTCTCACTGAGCTATTGATCTTCTGAAATGTTAGACACCTTTTTAGGCAATGTACTAGGAATTAGTGGGAAACAGTGGAATAAAGCATGCATTGAATTTCATGAGGGTATATGGGAAGCGAAGACACAAGAAGTGTGTAAGAGGTTATTCTCTCTGATTATCATTCATATTGAACAATGATTTACTTATTTCCCCAAATCAAGATAAGCCAGATACCAGCATGTGAGGTAAATTCGGGTCCATTCCTTTTATGTGAAGGCCAAAATATTCGCTGACAGGTTGGGAAACAAACCAGAGCATCTCAGAAGTTAAATGCCTAAGTCTCAGCAATTTGATCCCAAGCTTTTCAGCTAAGACCATGAGAAACTGATAGCCTTTAGGGGTATAGCTCACAGGAGAACCTGTGAGGCATACTAACAAGTGGGTTAGACTTGCATCATGTAGGTTATTATAACTTCTTTACCTAGATTCAGCTTTGTATTTTTGATCCATCAAGACAGCTTTGATCCTCTGGAGCACAGCAACTAGAAAAAAAAACCAAAAACACAGCTACGAGAAGACATACAGATATAAAGAGGTAGGGATTATAGGGAGTTGGCTATGATGGACAGACACAGTATAAAATAAACCACTGGGCATAATACATTAATTTTTTTTTTTTAAGACAAGCTTTCCCAGTACCCTACAATGTTTCACACAGAGAGACACACAGAGATATCCCAAACAATGATAAGTAAAGGAACAAAGACTTGGCAATTTGAAAGTGAAGATTCACTGATGAAATACCCATGAAGGAGAAAAAGCCCAATCAAACTTTCTTGTCTCAGACTTAGGTAGAAAGGACCTTGTGAAGGTTGACTCTAACCTTTTCGTGCATCACTTTAGTATGGTAACAGTGAGCACTACAGGAAAAGAATCAATACAGTTATGTGGATGGACTCAAGGAGATTTCTCACTTGACTGCTTTTTTTACTGCTGAATGGAAGAATTTATTCTAGGATTTGTTTTTCAATAGTTGACTCCAAATTGTTGTTACCCTTGCTAAAAAAAAAAACCCACAGGCAGTTTTATGTATAGTGGGGGACATTTATGAACAGTAAACCTGAAACTTTAAAATAATGGGAAAATTAAATATTTCAGGGTTTATGAGATGCAACAACTCTACTGTTTTAGCAAATAGATTTCTCATAACCTTGACTTTAAATGCTGAGGTGCATTAGCATGATTATGTATTTAAATCCCTATCTGACCTCCTAAATGAACACCACTTTAAGAAAAGACATTATTAATGGGACTGAAAATATTACGTGAAACAACTTTCCATTAACAAATGCAGTCTTACTTACAGTAGGATGTTTAGTCAAATAAGGCAATTTTGTACTAAGATTGGATGTGAAAATATTAAAACAAAATAGCATTTAATTTTTCAGTAATATTTTTAAGTACCTGATTTTTATAATTTGGGATTGTTATTTCATATTGGTATATGTAGGCTTTTTTATTGTGATGTTATATTTTTAAAACATTAGGACTTTATTTATTTATTATAGTTTTTGTAGTTTACTGCTTTATATTGGGTTTTTATGTATATTTTTTTATTAGATTTAAGGTTCAAACCTTTATTTAATTAATTGAAACCTTTATTTAATTTAAAATATTTACACTTTCAATAGCAACACACCAATTTTTTTTTTTTTTTTGTGGTACTCTCATATCAAGTGAAGCTTTATGCTGTACTTCATTCATTGCAACCACTTTCAAGATACTTCTTATTGTTTTCTGGTTTTACCTGGCATGACCGCTTCTGCATATATTCAAATGTACAAGAAGTTCCAACAGTACAAGAAGTTCCAACACATATTAGCTTGTTGGGTCATTCCTTGCTGCATTTTCATTCTGTTGTTAATTACTTGAAAGTCTTTGAAGAGCACAGTGAAAGATTTGTAGCTGGTTTTCCTCTGCAAATTATCTTTGTTACATGAAGAAAGTAGACTGACTGAAATTTTTGTTAGTGTTGACATTTTGCAGACAAACTTTGGAAATTACTCGTCTTCTTAATTTTATTAATCACAGAAAAATTCTAAATTAAGTGGGATTTTTGTGAATTGATATTTTGAAGAAAATTTTCTACTTTATTAAAGAAAACCAACATTATGTTTCCAACTTGAAGGCAATTTGAAATTTTTACTTATTATCTGTTTATCACACTGAAAGGAACAGTGGGATAAATATGGCTTAAAATCCCATTAATAATTTTCTTGATGTGACACAGTTGGACCTCTATGTCAAGAAAAGTGAGTTTCCAAAATTTTCTTAGGGAAAGCAGATGTCTAACACATTTGAGGACTACAGATACTTTAAAAGTTTCCTCAAACAAATAAAAACTTTTTTAAAATTATGATCCAAGTCCCCTTGACTTTCAGCAGAAGTATCCACATTGACTTCTGATTACATTTTAGTCTCTGAAAGCATGACCATATAAAAGATTAAGTAATTCAACCAAAATTCTTTTTCTTTTGGCATATGTTGCGTTATTCTTTAGAAGGATACTGAACTAATGTATTTGCTGTTGTAAAGTATTAAGAAAAAAATATATGATACTATTTGACGTGTGAGAGTGCAAATTTAAATGAAAGCAGAGTTCACATATTGCTTTTACATTCTATCTGCCAGTCGCTGAGACTTTATGAAGAACAGCAAAGCAATTTTCAATCATGTATGGTACATCTTGTAGGTCAAATTTTTTATGTAAATCTCTTTCACTTGGGTATTTAAATTGCAATAAAAATGTAATGATAAAAAGTGTGGCTTTGGTTTCTCCTCTTTCTCTAATTCATTCTGCATTTGCAGAACTAGCATTTTATTGAGCATGACACCTAAAAGGGGCATTGTTTTAAAAAGGTGTTAAAACAAGAGTCACATATGTTTTGGATAATGGTAGTATTACAGGAGGCTTTCCCACACAACCTTTCTTTCCTGTGAGCTGGGGCTTACGGAGCTATTTCTGTAGGTTAGCTTGAGTTCATCTGAATTCTTCAGCTCACCAGATGAGGGTGGCTTACCTGACGGCTAACAGCAGCACAGTCCATTTCCTATTGTTATGCTGGTTTTCATTGCTGTTTTAATGTGGGAGGTTCCCTGTGTTAGGAATGTGCTGAAATTTATTAGTGCTAAATTGTGCCTAAAATTAAACAGTAACTTGTTTCTCCCAGCCCTGTACAAAATAAAATAAAAAAGTAATAAAAAAATCACTGTTTTCAGAGCTTACCTAATAAGAGGTGCTTTCCTGAGTCAGATTTCAGTTTGCCTATCAGGAATTTACTTTGTAGTGAATGACCTAAGAAAAGGGATACTAAGCTGATCTCCCTTCAACATGTAGGTGAATGCACAGCCTCTGAAACACTCAGCCTTTTTGCCCGCCTCATTATTTGCTTTTGAAGTGAAGAAGAAAGACGACATGCACCTCTGAGAGCTAGGGTGTTTCTTAGCCGCAAGATTCACTTTCATGTGTGATGTGGGTTAGATCCCAAACATTGGATAATATGACACATACTATGCTATTGTACAAGTTGTGAATAATAAGCATTATAGAAATCCACACAGGGAATACCATGTACTTTGGGGCAAATTCTGAATTCAGGAACATAACTTCAGTTCAGATGAGAATTTAAACACCACTCATATGAAATGCATTTGTCTGTATCTTCAGCTCTATCACTATAGTTCCTCACAAATACAAGGAGATAAGCTGATTTATACCAGCTGAGAGTAAATGTTGGTTTCTTGTTGTGTCAGAAATATGATTCCTTCAGGAACTTTTGTAACAAGTTTGTGCCTATACTTGTGCCACAGAGCTAAAAAAGTATAGGCTGGAGTGAGTAGATCTGGGCAGGAATTAATGTTTCTGATCTCATGGATTATTTAGAGATTTAAGTTCTTTCCTGTCCTTAACCAAAAGTAATAGTAGAAAAAAGGAGCCATAATATGAAAGCAAACAGAACCCAAAAAAACCTCTCATGGGATTAAGTCAACTTTTTTCAGTATTTGAAATTCAACATTAAAAGAAATTGTTCTGATAATGAAATGAAAAAACATTTCTAAATAATAACTTAGAATATGTCATTCATTTTCCAAAAAGTTTGAAACAACACAATGAAATCTACTCTTTCCTTCTTATTTTATTTTTGACAAATCAAACTTCTCAATGTAAGTTTTTACATTTCGTACAGGTTCCCAAGTAACAGAAATGACAAGTGGCTATGTGCAATGAAGGGGAAGAAATAATTTTCAGGTCATTTAATGTTTCAAAAACTGTGAAGTCTAGTCAGATTAAAATTCACACTGAAAAAAAAAAAGAGTTATAACTTCTTTGGGGTTTGTTTATTGTTTTTGGGTTTTTTTCGGTTTTTTTTTGGTTGGGGGCTGTGTTTTTTATTTATTTATTTATCCATCTACTTATTTTTTTGTTTGTTTATTTATTTATTTTTTGTCTCGCAGCCCTCCCCTCTTTTATAGACAATGTAATGCAGCTTGGTTTTAAAGTCGTTTTTCCACATGTCATGCTATTTATTTTCTGGTACAAGATATTGTCATACACTAATGTTGTCAGTCGTATCACTATATTGGATGACACTGGTGACATTAATCTGTCTTGCCTCTTTCTAAAAGGTTATGTGAGCTCTTTGTCTTGGTCCAGAAAAAAGCCTAACAACAAAGAGAATTCAATGACTGTTTTGAATTCTGAAGATTAAGGAAATATATTCCCTTGTGTTATTTAGAAGCTTGTCAAGTGTTACACAAGGACACTTTCATATGTATTGTATAGTTTTATAATTTTTTTCATTTGCCAACATATTCTATCCTGACAAATTTTCTCAGTAATTCTTCCAGCATGCTATCTGATAGGGATCAATTCCCTCCACTTTCTCCCATAACCTGGAAACCCCAGTTGGAATAAATTGTTCTGTTTGTTCCTAAATAGTCCTACTAAGAATTCAGTCTTATCCACAGTTATTTCCTCTTTTATCAACTCAAAAAAGCCTTTCTTCTGTTCCATAAAGTGTTAAGTACATTTGGTAGCACACTGGAGAGAGCTGGACTTTAGCAGGGAACATAGATGGTAGTCTTCCTGCTAATGAGAAAATGAAGACTTGCATATATTAGTCCTTTTTAACATACAAACTTAGCTTTGATTCATGTCTGCATTATCCCTATGTTTTTAAAGAATATCAAGCATACCATAAAATCAAAATCACTCAATGTTACGTAAAGCACACATGTTCTGACGCTTCTGTGGGACTGAACAAAAAAGATATCACCTTGCCATGAAATCCAAAAAAGACATAACTTCTAAGATCCATTTTACAAATGCTGACCCATCTGTTTATCTTTATGCTCTGAAAAAAACTTCAGTGGTTTCACTGGAGTTGCCTGCTGACTCTTAGGGCTAACATGTGTACAAGTTTATGTGGAGCTGCAGACTAACGAGGCAACAATCTTCCTGTCAATGCATGACTACATTATCTACTCTGAATGAGCTCAGGACTTGGCAAAGGATTTGTGGTGAGAACACTATAAAGCATAGCCACAAATACTGCATGAAACATAGAGAAAGCATGTCTAGATCATTGTTGTAGCCTGGCAAAATTTGTCAGTTTATATGGAATCTCAAAAACACTGACAAATCCCTCTGTATTTAAAATACATCATTTCATCTGGTATTAACATGGAAAGGTGAAAAGATATATGTATACTTCTGCACATTTGGCTTACATTTATGAAATAAGTATTTTTTTAGTAACATGACATTGTGGGGACCTGCTGCAATAGAGAACCAGATGTCCTCGAATTTTGCAAAGCCTCAGTTTTTGTTAAGATATATGTAAAACAAGCTTTGGTGAGCCATGTGCATCTGTGTTCTGAAGGCAGACCACTGAACACCCATGCAGAAACTGATCACCCATGTCTTAGGTGCAGAGTATTAATATTAACCAAGTATAAAAAGAATTTTATTCCTTCCTTCCCTGCCTGTCTTTTGCTGAAGTTTAATATGTCAATATTTAAATCACTCAACAAGTACAGTAAAAAACATTAAGTAACGGAATAGATCTCTATAATGTTGTCTGAATTGCATTTAGATAATACTTTGGGGTTTATTCTTCCCTTGTAGCTACAATTAGTATTAATGAGAGTTATGCAGAAGTATTAACAGGATAACCATGTTCTGGTAATGGAGAGCTCTTTCAAGGCTGCTGTGTACATATCAGTAACTTCAAGAGTATTCAGAAAAAGCATTACTAGAACACCAAAGACAGCTACTTGTAGATAGAAGCACATTGTCAAAATTAATAAGTGACAAAAATAATGGAAATTAAATGGTCCCCTTTTGTGCATAATAGAGATAGATTTTTTTTTCTAATTTGCTTTTAAAATGTGTATTGATGTCAGTATCTCATAATGAAGTGCAGAACTGGAACTTGGCAATTTTTTTTTCATAGCTTCAAAGTAGTATTGATTTCCATTGAATCTTAGTGATAATTATTGAATGATGGTAAATAGCCTCATGGTTTACAATCTTAACATACTTTGCATGGCAAACAAGTTCAAATGTATTTCCCCACAGCAAATATTAGCTACTTTCATATCAGCATCTTTGTGAATATAAATAAAACAAAAGATTTTCTGTAGTATCTCTGATATTGATTGGGCAGGAGAGAGTGTTACCACCAAAGGGATACACAGAACTTGGAATTTAAATACAAGCAAGTAAAAAGAAACACTAGTACTACTTGGTTTCCTGTGGATCTGTTTATAATTGATTATGATTATGATTTTCCTTATAATTATTCCACCACAATATCTTCACTTTTCTGGTCTTTGCATCAAACTTGTAAAGTATAACTAGCTCCCTTCCATTTTTTCCAGGGACTGACAGTGTGCTAAGGCAAATGCTTGCATGCGTTTTCTGATGGACTACTCAGAAGGCCAAACAAATCAAATAACAGCTGATCTTAAATTATGTTTATTCTTTGATGAGAGCACTAATTGGATTAAGCATCACTATTGTACCTTATTTCCAGGTGTATTTATTAATTAAATAATAATAATGATAATAACAACAATAGTATTATTGATAACAATAATAACAACAACCATCCCCAAAACAAACAACCAAATTACAACACCACCCCCCAAGTACAAGCAGAAAAACTAAAGTCTGTAAGCTCAGTTCAAACACACTACAACATTATTGGTATAGATTTTACAAAACAGATATACAAAAGTCACTAATTCATTGAACAGCACTTAGCAAACGTATTTCATGTTGTACATTCAGGAAAATAAACACCTATATTCAGCTAAAGATGTTTAAAAAGGACTTAATGTGTTCAAAATACTCAATAAAGCTATGTCACACATTAAGGAGTGAAAGGTATAGGTGATTTAATAAACAGTGGCGAGGCCATATCCAAAGTACTGCATCCAGTTCTGGGCTCCTTAGTACAAGAGAGAAGTGCACATACTGGAAACAGTCCAGTGAATGGCCACAAAGATGATTGAAGGAATGGAGTATTTCTCCTATGAGGAAAGGCTGAGACAGTTGGGACTATTTAGCCTGGAGCAGAGAAGGCGCAGGGGGATCTTATAAACATATAGAAATTCCTAAAGGGAGGGTGCAAAGAGGATTGAATTTGGCTCTTTTCTGTGGTGCTCAGTGACAGGATCAGAGGCACAAACTGGAACAGAGGAGGTTCCTCCAGAATATCAGGAACCACTTTCTTAAGGTGGTTGAATACTGGCACAGGTTGCCCAGAGAGGTAGCTGAATTCCCACCTTGGAGATATTCAAAAGCTATCTGGACATGGTCCTAGGCAACTGGGTTTAGGTGGCTCTGCATGAGCATGGAGGTCGGACCAATTGACTTTCAGAGGTACCTTCCAACCTCACCCAGTCTGTGAATGTGATTCTGAGAAATTACAATTTAGTCTTCCTTCTGAACTATTTGTTTGTTCTACTTTTTAGTTAATGCATTAGAATACACACACTTAGAGACTGGGCTTTACTATTCTATGTAGCCTCGTCTAGAGGAGTGACTTCTTTATTAGCCTTGGGAAAAATCTCTGAGAATAAAAAAATATTCATTTGTTGTTCCCCTTTGGCTCTGAAGGAAAACTGGCTTGCAGCAGGTTTTCTCAATTACATGGCCTTCATAGCTTATCTGCAGTTTTGACCTCTCTTAATTGCACTTTTTAGCCTCTCCCTGAATACTGACAATTGCAGTAATGACCTGTTAGAGAGTCTGCAATAATGTTCCATTCTTATGTTGATTCTTATTCTTTTCTTTAATGGTATTCACTTTTTACATACAAGATTTTTTTTTTTCCTCAATTGACACAGTAAAACAGCATTTTGTCTCATGAGATAACTGCTGTGGGTTTTTTTCCCAGAACCTCCCAGTTTAATTGGTCTTTAATTACTGGTTAATTATTCTGTAATTAATCTGCTTTGCATTTATATATTTAATAGTCAGAAGTATTCAGCAACTTGAGCTGACATCTTTGCACATGAATTTGAAAAAGAGATGTTAAAACAACTCACATAGGTTAACAGTGACCTCAGCATCATTTGGATTTTTTTGTGCTGTTTTAGAATGCAAGATTTCCTTTAAAGAAGTTCTTCATGCTGATTGTTCTGGAGCTTTTAAACAGCCTATGAAAGCAATAATTTAAACATGATGGTTTACTTTTTACTTGTGTGAATTTTTGGGCCTCTGTGTTCATCTCTCCAGCAGTAACATAAACAGATTCACAGGATGTGTAGATCTGCACTGGGATAATGACACTGATCAGATCTCACGCCTCAGCATTTCAGCCACCCAAACTCAGCAATACTTTCCCTAAAACACAACTAGATGGATATGTCCTGGTTCTGTTTTGATTATCTACCCCTTCCTGGACCCCTGCAAGCTTTTTCTTCTGAAATAATAGAGATGAGACAATGACTGGGGAAGATCTGGGATGTGATGGAAAACACTCTTT
>NW_009921865.1:15079-51975 GCF_000696875.1 Nestor notabilis
TGGTAACTGTTTCTTGCAACTCAGAGCCTGGCAGATGGCAAGATTTGAAGTTAGGAAGGGAAGCATCCTCCCTTGAAAGTTTGCTATGAGAACAGGGATAGTCAGTTTTTCAGTTCAGTATAATTTTTTCCTGGTGAGAATATTTAGTCATATCCCCCCAGGCAATTTCCAACTGAAAGAAGACTTCTCCAAAATTGGCAACCAGCTTGATGTCTTCTGTGAACTGCCTGAAAACATATGTTAGTTGCCTGACAATGCTCTAGATTAGATGTGTTAAATTAGACTTTGAGGTAAATAAAAGGACATTTTGTCAAAATTTATATAAAAGACACTACCTTACACTGTGCAAGACTTTTCAGATAAAGGATGTTTCCTTCATTCCATTCTCCCCTTTCTTCTCTTCAGTATTTAACAGTACTCTGAAGAAAGCTCTAGAGCAGCAAGGAGATTTCTTTTTAGGATCTCTGCAGACATTGTCTCCTCATTCAAAGAAGAGGAAACTTTAAAAGTCAGAAACTTTAGTCAGTTGGTCTTCTCTGGCAACATTTCCTTTTTGAAAAAGCCCCCAGATTTTGCCAGAAGGAAGATTTCTAGACACATCAATAGTAGTTTTACATCCTGAGACAAAAAAAAGTAAGAATCCCTCCACACAGAAAACTTAATAAGAAGTAAAGCTTCAGCTACAACTTATTAAAGCACAAAAGAAATTAATGGCTCAACAAAGAAGAGGCAAGTTTTATAAATAAGACCTGAAGTCAGAAACACTGAAAGCCTAGCAGTTTGAAAGGAAAAGGAGAAAAAGATTGTCCTGGTTTGAGCTGGTATAGAGATAATTTTCTTCCTAGTAGCTGGTGCAGTACTGAGTTTTGGTTTTAGTCTGAAAACGCTGCTGATAACACAGTACTAGTTGTTGCTAAATAGCATTTACCCTTACTAAGGACTTCTTATTCTCTCATGCTGTGCCAGTAAGGAGGGGCACAAGAAACACAGAGGGAGCAAAGACAGGCCACCTGACCCAAACTAGCCAAAGGAATATTCCATACCACAGCACATCATGCCCAGTATATAAAACAGGGCGAGTTACCCAAAAGGCACTGATCGTTGCTAAGGTTGGGCTGGGTGTTGATCAGTGAATGGTGAGCAAGCGTATTGGGCATCACTTGTGTTTATTGTTTTTCCTTTCCCCCTTTCAGTTTTATATTCTTTCCCCTTGTTATTTCCTTATTATTATTATTAGTTGCAGTAGTATTATATTACACTTCAGTTATTAAACTGTTCTTATCTCAACCTGCGGGTTTTGCATTCTTTCATTTCTCCTCCCCATCCTGCTGGGGAGGTTTAAAGGGAGTCGAAGGCTAAGGAAATGGCTGTGTGGTTCTGAGTTACCAGCAGGGTTTAAACCAGGACAAGAAACAACTGAAGGAACTGACTCCAATAACAAACTTGTATGCATCTTCTGACAGGACATAGAAAACTTCGTGGCCACAGATATGCACTCAAGTAAGAGGTGAGCCAAGTCCATGGGAATAAACTTAGTCCTTCTGATGGGCACTCACTACCAATTTTGTTTTATTCTCTTTGATCATTATTATTTGACATCATTATGTGTGTAAGAAAAGATTTTGTTTTCTATAGAAGTGACAAAAATATAGACAAGGTTCTTGAAAACAAATATTAGTAGTTGTAGTTTTACTTTTCCCTCCACCCATTCAATCACTTAGTGTGTAAGGATGTGTAGATACAAATTAGTTTGATTTTTCTGTACAAGAAACACAAGGTAATCATTTGTATATCTGGTTGTCAATGAAGGTAGCTAGTTCTCACAGGACTGGAGTCAACAAGCCAGCAAAATAGCCCAGATCCGAACTGGTCTATTCTGTTGCACAGGCAGCTTGCTGCAAATCAAACCAAAACCCTGAACAAACAATTAATAAGCAAGTCTGAAATCATGAGGAGCTTTCATACTCAACATGGGAGCAGCTGTGATATTATATTCCACGAGTGGCTTTGTTGGTCTGAAGTAGGAGAGAAACTAATATGTGAGAATAGCATAACTGGTCCTTGGGAATAGATTTTTATCCATATGTAAATTCTGTGGAAATTATAAATTGAAGTCAGTGGGGTTACAGTAGTTACAATGAGGAAATAAATTAGATATTAAATCAGTATTTCTATTTTTTAGGACAATGATGAAGTCATTCTACTGTAGCTTGTTATTTAATAGCATTTAAAAATTCTGTGCATGTATTTTCATTGGCTAAGCTTAATATACTGAAATAATGTTTCTCTGTTTGTTATGAAAGTTGATTTAATATAGTGCATTTGCTTTAACACCACATTTTCAATAAACTTCAAAGTTGAGAATAGTGAATGGATTGAAGAAATTAGCATATCTATTTGAAATAGTATACGGAGAAGGAAAAACCCAGGATATTTGATTTTCAATAAAACTTCTAGTAAAATTTGAATTTTTATGAACTGATCCCTGGCTTTTGAAAATAAGAGAAACCAATTTAGAAATATAAATTTGGAGTTTAAACTGGGGAGGGAAAGTGGACTCATGAGAAAATGCTGGTCATTATAGTGTATGTTATAAGAGATTCCTATAAATAGAATCCCAGGATCTAAAATTAAATGTATCACATACAGTGGGATTGAAAAGAACCATTGGTTTGTTCTGGGCTGATTAGTGTACACAAGTCAGAGACTTGTGCTTTGGATCTCTTATTGCTGACTGAGCATTTTATTTGCTTGTCTTAATGTAACTGTTACCAGCAGCCCAGTGTTTTCAAATGAGCTTCTTTCTCAATTATACTGCCACTAAGGAGGAAAAAAAAAAAATATGACAAGATTATTTTTGTGTGAAAATGAAAAAAGAAAACCCCAAACAAACCCTTACTTATTACCAATTACAAAGCCATGTTGCAAGAGACATTTATCTATAGCTGTAGAAGACACATGCTTCCTATAGCAATGGAGAAAACTTTTGAGGCAGCTGTGTTTTTAAGCAAACACACAGAATAAGCACAAATACAATATTCTATTACTTTTCTGCATGACCAAATACTCATTGCATACATACCTCTTGGATTTAGCTTTGAATCCAGGTATGACAGGAATTACTGGATTACCCAAAATATGTGTGTGTGCAAATACACATATTTAAATACAGTAGAGTAAGTATACATCATAAAGAATTCAATTGAGACTAAAATAACCAAGAAAATTCCATTTCATATAAATAAATGCATAAATTAATTAATTAAAACAGGTTCTGAGCAGAGAAACTTCTTCAGTTCAGGTGTGCAGTTTCATTAAGAAGAAAAAAATCTACTGTCAAAGGATTCAAGCAGCAGCATTACGAAATTCAAGGAGCATGTTTCTGAGTGTTTAAATGAATTTGCACAATCAGGTAGACAATTACGTATTTCTTGTACAAACAAATTGTACATATTGCTTCAAGTGGAAGCAGTTTAAAATGACACTGTTATTCTAAGTTTTTCTACTACAGCTGGGCACCAACCATTAGTCCTTTGGAATGGTAATAGTAGTTTGTATTTGTATGTCTGGTACCTGTTACTAAAAAAAAATAAATGTTACCAAGTATGATTTCTATTACATTTGTGCTTCAGAACTCCATCCATATTTTTACACCTTCATAAACTTAGAGGAAATAGAAAATACTTTCTGCCATTAAAAATATAAGTGAGAAATTCTGTGTTTTTTGACAAAGAGCCAAAAAGTTTCAGAAAAAAACCCCAACCTTCTGGGGAGACAGTGAATGTGAGAGAAAATTTCTGTTAAATTTTGCTTAAATTAAGAAAAGAAGATGCTTCAAGGAGACATATCTAGTAACCCCCCACATATTAATTAAAACAACAACAACAAAAATATCGATATACTATTTTCAGCCAGGCTTAGTTTCTCTACCCAATTTATTAATATGAAATAAGGTACTCAAATCAGGTGAAGTTTTTGCTCTGTCTGTCTTTGAAGCTTTTGGAAATATTCAGAATTAGACTCTTCAGTCTGAAAAAAGAATTAACTTTGTAAATTATGATATTTACTCAATAAAAGCATTTAAAAATAATATCATATGTAAGGCTAACACTTCTGGGGTTTATTTTAATTTTTCTGAAATTTTTTCTTTTCTCACTGTCCTAAATTATGACGTCATTTGAGTGCACCAGATTTTTCATTTGTCACAATATGATTCACTTAATTATCCTTATTCCAGAGAGTTAAGAGTACAGAATACAAAGAAAAATAATTCTCAAATGTATTTTTGTTTCATTCTTTTCAAGCTCACCTGAGATGGAGCCACCCATGGTCTAATTTTAAAATGTGGTTATCAAAATTTAGGCTATTTAAACCATTCTCTTTTTATTGTCAGTGGAGGGAGTGATGAATCTCACTGAAAAATAGAAGAGGTGAATTATCTCTATGTACATTCTTTTTCCCACAGATGAGGCCCAGAGTAATTAGCTAAAAATTAGAGGTCAAAATACTAGATACCTATAATTAGGTAAATATAACCCTCATGATTTAGGATGGGCTAAGTCCAGATTTTGAATTTCTGAAGTTAGCAATGTTAATGGCTGGATTATGCAAGGTCAGGAGATATCACATCCTGTTAAATGCAAGTTTTGTTTTTTCCTTGAATTAGTACTTCTTTGATATATAAATGTTTAATTTTTCTATGCAGTAGCTTAGATATGTCAAAGATAAAATGTAGGCAAGAAATTGTAAGACATATGTGGGCAAACATGGTGCTGAATATGACTATGGTCTCAGTTCTGATCACTCGCCAGACAGACTATGATGGTATAAAATGGCTGCATAGCAGTGCCATAATATCCAGCCATGAAAAATAGAACAGAATAACTGATAGGCAGTTTATTGTCTTTACTCACTGTCTTTATGTTGGTCAGTAGAAATGAGTGACCAACAACTATGAAAGAGCTATTCATGGTAAAAGGTGGCAACCAAGGCTACTCATCCTGCTGGGCTGACAATTACAAGAAAAAAACCCTCAGATTTATTTGTTTGAGACTGATTTAAAATACTTGAAAACTATTGTTTGTTTTTTTTATTTAGTATAGGTGCTTAAGTGTTTCCTTGTATCAGGCCTGGATGCTTAGCAGCTAGGGTGAACCCATCAGGGTTAATAACTAGCTTTCAGACTAAAAGCAGCATGATCTTGAAAATTTGTATTCCCTCCATAACGTTTCTTGTCAGTGGAATTGTTTTTTTGTATGGGATGATGCAACCCTGGGACTTGATTGTAACCATTCCAGAACTGTAATGCTGACTTGGTTATTGGCGTTGCGTTTGGCCTTGGATACCTCCGAGCTCTGTGCCTCTGTTTTCCTGACTGTAAGATCTGGAGAACAATAACCTTATTAGCTGTTTGTGTAGCACTGAGAAAATGTGAAATGCTACAGTGTTATGTTACTGTCTAAGAACTATATTAAAAAGCAGCTTAGCAAAATCAAAAGTGTTTTTGTACCATGTATGTATTTGTACTTGTTCTTCTACATTACCTGACAGGGATTAACAGCTATTCCTAGGTTAATTGGCCTTTTCTCTTGAGTCTTGAAGGGATATTCTACCTGCAAATCCAAATCCTCAGGTGCATTTTAGCAACTAATATGGTAAGTGAATCAGCTGGGGTTTTTATTAGTTGTGCCAGCAGTCTAATGCATTTTAGTCATCTGGGGTGGCCCAAATCAAATGACAGCTGCTTTTGCATGTTTTCTCTACAGATGTCATTTTAATAACTAATGTCAGTGTTACATATACTTCTTACAAGCTAATGCTGGAATTCTTCAGCTGCAGATTTGCAAGCATTTCAGATACTATCTGAGCTTACCTACCAGTGTGGAAGACTGAAAAGAATAATGAAAAAGGTCCTACAAGTCAGAATGCCACTCTTCAAACCTGTAGGAAGGTGGTAATGCTTCCCTAGTTTTGTCAGGCAGACAAGAGCAGTTGTTACCACTTTACCTTCAGTTCACTTTGCATCATTGTCCAAAATGATCCGATATTCACTGATTGCATTATTTGAGGAATTATAATACCTTTAGTAATGCTTTCAACAGCTACAACATTGCAATAGATTAAAAAAAAAAAATCAGTTTCAATAGAAGTTGGATTCCTAACTGCCTTTAAATATCTGAACCCTGGTCTCATTTTCTAGCTATTCAGCCAAAATTATCATTTCAGTATGCCAGATTATTAAGAGTAGCCAGACATCAGACAGACTGTGTTTATGCACTGGGGCCTGAAATCACATTGTTTCTAAACCTATGAACCTGCTATTCAAAAATAAGTCTGTAAAACCTGTGATGAAGAAAATGTGAGGCATAGATTGGCTATGAACAAATCTATAGCACTTCAAAGGCTGAAATCTTGGAGAAAGCAGCACCATACATGCAGACTAAGACAAGATTTAGTACTTGCTCACAGGGTACAGCAATATGAATCACGCAAAATTAATTTTAAATAAAGTATTTATAAATGAAAACAGCCATAACGTTGATAATACTCTTTCAGGACTGCTGAAAGATAGTGTATAACAAACTATTCACAATTAAATATACAGACTGTTTATGTTTCTACTGAATTTATCAAGTGATCGTTGTATAAATGGAGATAGTGGTTTTACCACCTCATTTTGGATTAGTGCTATACCAGAACAATAAAGACTCTATCAAGCATTTTAACCCCTGCAGTCATTTTATTCTTCGCTTCATAGTTAGCTCTTGGTTTATGTTATCCTTACCACTAGGAACATAGTTACATATTGTTCAGGACAGAGAACAAGGATTTCTGAAAATGTACACAGATCCATGTATTCTTTTCAAATATTAAATAATAAAGAATACCTACAGTTGAGAAATCCTGGGAATTCTTTAGCAGTAATGTTAATAAAAAAATTGATGCTGTCAGTGTTAGAGTTGTCCTGGGCTGGAAGGTGTGACACATGAGTTTTTAAGACTTTAATTTGTCTTTTATTATAGTTAAACAGGTTTGGTTTTCTTTTCACTAATATTAGTTATTGCAAGTTGCAGGAAAGACCAGCATATACAGACTCCGACATAGATGGAGTACACATGTTAGACATAAATATCCAGTGGTGTTATTACTGGAAGAACAGAATACGTAAGAACTACCTGATAGGAAAAAGTAGAGAGAATATATGCAATGAGAAAGACAGCAATATATAAATATATATGAAAATAAATATTAAAAATCCAGGAGTGCACATACACACACATAAAACCCCATCTGATAGATATAATCCTGGGTGCAATAACAAGGAAAGTTTCTTCTTCCATGTGCAGGTTTGCTATAGGAAAATGTTGTGTTTGTTTTTTAAAGTGCCGTTAGAGGACAGAAAGAAAAGGATAAGAACAAAGTCATATTGCTCTTTTAAATGAATTCATGTTTTTGTGATTCTTCAATACAGGTGCATTTTTCTTTCTTACATTTCCAACTTTATACTATAAACAGACAATGAGAATGAATGCATATTTAACTTTCTATTTACCTATATATACCTGATCATTAGACTGTATATACACCAAGCTACTAGATGACTAAAGAGTTGTGTAAGACGATACTATAAGACAAGACAGTGTGAAAGGATATTACTCTACCAGGTAGTTACGTATATTTGTGGACTTTCATTCTTTCATTTTCTGAGAGGGTGAAGGAACACTGTCCAAACAAATAGCAACTCCACCTTGAAAGCCTGAGAGCAGTGTGATGAACTCATACAGTGAACCATTAAATACAGAGAATCCTCTAGCTGGTATTTCCAGTCTGGTTGATCATAAATCATTTTATCCTGTTGCTTAGCATGTGACTCATCACAACATCCCAACCAGATGCACTGGAAATAACTCACTGTGGTATAATATATCAAACATGTAGAAGCACAGGAGGAAACCGATACATCTCACCCTAATGCAATACAGATTTTTTCTATCCATTTTGTTAATTAGCCAAGTACCTTATTATGAATCTATTTTTTATATGCTTGCTTCACCCTGCACATCATGGGCATACCATAGTAATTATGCTACGTACAACTAAATGGAAGTTGTGTCCTCTAGTGTTGGGCTGCAAAATCTTTGATTCTGTGGTTGGTATCTTTTAATTTCTGTATGAATTTTATAAAAATTTACTTAAATCAGTGTTTCCCTCCTTAGTTTAGCTTTTGAAACTGTGTTATGAATAATTGATGCTTGAGTACATTTTATCTAATGTATCTTTAAAACATCTTCTAAACACGTATTTAATCACAAGGTTGACAAGCCAGTCTTTCCTGCCATCTGAACTGATCCACCCCACAAAGATGAAGAGACAGCTTTCATTAACCATTTCCTTAATTAAGGAAACATGAGGGATAACTGTTTTGCTTCTTTAATACTTGGAAACTATGGACTGGAGGTCAGTTCTGGGGTGCATTTGAAGTCAAGTAGCACTTTCTGTTAAGTAGTGCTCTTGTGTGTGCAGAGACAAGAAGTGTTCATCAGCTGGAGTAGATATAATCTTCCTTTGGTTAGCTCTGAGTTTCGTCACTGATCAGTCTTAGTGATCACCGAAAGGGTTTGGGGTAAAATAAGATGCAAAATATTTAAAAGCAGCCTTGTCAGTTGCTTATACATCTTTAACTTTGATAGTGTTTTATTTATCTGTAGGGAGACACCAGGTCTGTGTCTGTGCTGTTTCTCGAAGGGAAACTGGACATACAGGCAGAGATATAGCCATGTTACAGCAAGATAGACAGCTGGACACCAAAGCAAGGGTCATTTTGGGTGTGTAGCAAAAAGGATTTCCTATGCAGCTTCCATTTGCTTCCAAATTTCTCCTAGCATCCAGGATTGAACAACACATCGCAAAGAGGAGGCAGGGAGGAGATCGTCTTCTCTTTGGGAACTAGAAAGAGAAGCCCTATTATTTTTATTGCCTAGTGTGTGAAATGCAAGAGACTATGTCCTATTTTAAAAAGCCATACCAATGAGGCAGACCTGGCATGACACCTGGTAGGGAAGATTGCAGGGGAGTGAAAAGGAGGGAAGTGTAGTATGAATATTTCTCTGAAATAACAAGCTGATATGAAGTTTAAATGCCTCAGGAACTTTTGAATGAAAAACACTTCAAAAAGGTAAGATAATATAATAGTAATATTATGTCTGAGAACTTGAAAGCAGAGGCAACAGCAGAATTCAAATCTTGTGTTCAGAACAGTGGTAGCATGTAGCACTCCTATTGTCTCACACTCTGAAGAATAAGATACTAATTTCTTTTTTAGTAGAAGCAGCAAAATGTGTTTATAAAACTGTCTCTTGACTCGTTAAGCTTTCTTGCCATTTTATACTTCAGTATAAACAAAGACAGTGCATCCTAATTTAAAAGGATTTTTTTTTTTTGCTGCCAGAACAATAAGATGAACAGCTAATAAATGTAAAATGAAGAAATAGTAATACAGCGTGTTAAATACAAGAGAGACAGCTATCACATTGCTATTCAGTACTTGAAAAGATGCCTAACATTTCTCACACTCATCCCTATTTAGCAATTTTGGCATAATTTTTCTACTACTACATGTCGATTGCTAGTGTCTAGAAAATTATAATCCATGTATTCATACATTCATGGTAACAGCTATTACATGAAATTAATAAGAAGTCAGTTGCTGGCACCCACAGGATTAGTTTGGTTTTCTCAAGGAACAGCTGCAAATTTAGTTTCTCATATTAGTCCCTGATCAATTAATTCTATTTCAGTTCAAGTGAGTGTATTTTCATATATAAGAGCCCACCTCTCATTTTAAAAGTTGTCTTTCAAAGCTAATGAATGGATGGATAAAAGAAGGGGGTTAGAAAGAGAAGATGGCATGCATATGCCTCTAGATACTGTACTTTCATTGAAAACAAACTCTGAATTGGAATGTCAGCTGTAACACAATTTTTGTATGAGATTGTTGCAGTTCATGCCTACCCTTAACTAGACAACAGGTATGTTATCTGTTGATTTCCAAATTGACTTTTAATAGAATGCTGAATTAACTTCAAATTGTTTGTCGTTGTGTCTTATTTCTTCAAGACTGAGCTTTACAGTAGAGGGTAAATCTGGCTTGGACTGGGGGCAGAGCTAAGTGATGTCAGTGAGATGTTAGAAGCTAAGACAGAATCCATTTTTGGATGGTGGAGTGGAAGTGAGTTCCTGAGGTGAGAAGTATAATCCTTGATCACTCTAAGCAGACACATCATATAGTCCTTCCTTACATACTTGTTAAATTCTGGTTTATAAGTAAAGAAATTTTGTTCTTGTCCCACTGGATGACTGCCTATTAATTTCACTGTCTATTGTTTAGAAAGACTTTCCTAATACATGAACAGTTTATACCACAGCCAAAGCAAAGTTCTAGTGCACTGATAAAAGCAAATCTACATTAAGCAGGCTTTAATAAATATTAGGTTGCTTTAAACTTAGACAGAAGCACAGTAAACAATCATAACAGCTGTAAAAATATTTTGGCACCCTGTGGCTCTGTAAAAATCATAATGCTTCAGGGAATAAGCTTCAGGCCTCAAGCTAACTGCTTTAGCAAAATCTGCAAGGTCCCAGTTGTGGTCTAAGACTGTTACCAACTTGCTTTGACAACTTGCAATGTGAACTGGAGCCTGGTACCTGCTGTCTCTTGCTAGGATATGCAGTTTTGAAGTGTTTGAAATATGGACATATCTTGAAAGCATAGGCCCCAGAACTATAGACAAACCTCTGATGGTCAATTACTGCTCACCGAAAACATGCAGCCTTTAAGAAAAGGAGAAGCCACTGAGCAGGGAAGAAAGAGAGTCTGCAGGACAAGGCACCTGCCACAGAAACCTCCCTGAGCATCCCACAGCACCTGTGCCAGTGCCAGAGGCCCAGGGCTCAGACATGTCAAGAAGCTTGAAACATTTTACAAAAGGGAAAGATCCCAAACATGTTGTCCATCTCAGTATCCCACGTGGAAGAGCTCTGGAACCTGCTTCCTATCCCTGTGATGATGGGGACCACTTTAGGGTATGGCACCAGCACTACAGTACTGTGTGATCTCAGCAGGATTAGTATATGGCTGCTAAGGACTGACTGCTTTGAATGCGTAGTGTTAACAAATAAAAGTGAGTAGGAATTAACCATTAGCATGAAGGGTGTTAATGAATGTCATAGAACCATAGAATCATAGAATAGTTAGGGTTGGAAAGGACCTTAAGATCATCTAGTTCCAACCCCCCTGCCATGCGCAGGGACACCACACACTAAACTATGTCGCCCAAGGCTCTGTCCAGCCTGGCCTTGAACACCTCCAGGGTTGGAGCATTCACGACTTCCTTGGGCAACCTATTCCAGTGCCTCACCACCCTCACTGTGAAGACCTCCTTCCTTATATCTAACCTAAACTTCCCCTGTTTAAGTTTAAAGCCATTAAGTTTAGAGCCATATCAGCCTAGTTTTCTTTGGAGTTCAAACTGACCAGGCTTATCAGTCTTATAAACATTGCAATGATATTTAGGTGCCTGATACATCTTTATACATATATTCAGTTGCTGCCATACAATTTTTTTTTAATTAAAATTATACTTTTCTGTGGTTTTAGCCCCACATGCTATATTATGAAACAGATATTGGCAAGATTTTATTTTTTATCTGACCTCAGTCTTCATATTGCAAAAATTAAAAAAACCAAATCTCATTTACTTTTTTGTTAGGGCTACAGGTAGATACTGAGGCATCTGAATAAGCCTGGGGGTAAGCTAACTGAAAAGGACATGAGCAAATATGACATGAGAAATTGCCAGACATGACAGATAAACAATGTGAGAAGCTGACAAAAGTTACAGATGGCACTGTGAGGGCTCTCAAGGACACCTGGGTCTCAGAGGTGGTTAAGGGGTAGGTGAGTGAGAAAAGGCTGAGTGTCACAGATAACTGCAGGGGAGCGTTGCAGACCTTTGTGGGAGAAAAGTCTTGCAAGATTAACAGCACCTAGGTAGTTTTGTTAGTAGAGCATTTAATACTGAGATTACCTAGGTAGCAAAATAAGAAACACCAGATTTGTATACGGATGTTGGAAGAATTAAGTTCAATGGAGAAAAAATAATTGTCAGTAATCATGAGACAGAGCTGGGGTGCAGCAAGGATGGTGAAGAATAGGGTAAAGAAATGGGAAAAAGGTAATAAGGTACACAAATGATATGTCTGTGGATGGCCAGGGACGTCTCCTGTGCTCCACCGCAGCTGGAGGACAATAAAGTAAAATTGTTCCAACCCATAACAGACATGTTAATCCTGCTTCCGTGATCAGGAGGACTGGGGTCAATGGGGTGGGGTACTTTCCCTTGCTAACAATGAAAAACCAGGGACAGATGGATTGAACAATCTGATGCCTGTTGCAGGCCTGAAAATATCAGAATCCCCCTAAACACTTTTTGACACTTTTTGTCTTCTCTGCTATAGTTGTCTAATACCACAATTTTGCTAGGTATTCCTCACTGGAATTCATGTTTCCTGGATATGGTAATCTGATTTACACATGGAATTCTAGATGTGTTTTACAATGATAATTTATACTTTTATTTTTCCTGTTGTATCTAAGTGATTTTAAGTACAGACATAAGATGTTTGACTTTTCAACCAGTTTCTCAGCAAACTCTAGAAACTCAAGGGTAAATTAGAATATAACATATGGTGATCTTCTGACATGCATTACAGAGTTAACATTTAGGATCCTGTTTCTGCCATAGCATAAAAGCTCTTTCAGATATGGAATTATTCAAGAGTTTAGTAATTCTAAAATGTCAAAAATCAAGCTACTATAAACTTCTTTCATAGCAACAGTTGTTAAAAGAGTAAGGCACAGAGAGAAGAGAACAGAAGAGAAAATGGTTAAATTCTCCTCTATCTATGTTTCAATTAAAGATAATAAAGAAGTTTTAAGAGAATAGAGCTCTTCTGAAAGACAAAGAGTGTGAGGGTACATTTGCCTCGAGAAGGTCTTTAATTATGATCTGGTCAGGTAAATAGATTTTTCAACAAAACCCAGTTGATTTACTTTGTCCAGGAGCAGTAATTATACTAAAAGAGGAAAAAAGGTGAATACATATTTACAGCTATTGAACTGCATGATAGACTTCTTATTCCAATTTCCAGAATGTTTTGTAGAAAAGTTTAGGGTGAACCAAAACAATTGTTTGTTCAAACATGTCACAAGCAAAAAACACATTCTACCTTCTTAGACCACTTACTATGTCACTCAATTGATCATGAATACACCAGGTGGTTAATTTGTGACTCAGATACAAAAGTCAAAATTTATTTATTATAGTTTCAAACTTGAAATTTTGACTGTATGACTTGTTTGTTATTAACAAAGTCTAAACCCCCGCAGCCCCAGCATTTGCTGAATAGGTCATATTCTCTCTGGTTAATTTGTCATACTTCAATGAAACATACTGAAGTTTTTCAGTGTTAGCATGCACAACTAAGTTGCTTTTGTAATTGTATATCAGCTTGCTCCAGATTCAATGCGAAGACAAAGCAGAATCCTTTGGCGGTTGCTGATGGTGGCAAAATGTGTTTTCAGCCAAATAGTTAATATTTTATATCCTCCTAGGTTAAGAGAACTTAGTTTGAGATGAAGTACAAAATGTGAAGATCAAGGCATGGAACCAAGAAAAAGAAAATTTCTGTGACTTGATTGATTAAAAGTATTTTTTCCCCTGTACCTAAGACAGATGTCTATTCTGTATGTTATGCTTTGGCCCTTCTAAAGCATAAGAATCAGAGAGTGCATTGGAGTTTTTGTGTAAGATCTTAGATATACATACTGCTTCTTCCTGAAAGTCTTTCCTCAAAATTTCCTCATTAACTTTACTAAAATAATCAAATAAATAAGGAAATAGATTTTTTTTTGTTGTCTTTTCAAAGTCTTAGGGAAGTGCATCAGCAGCTCTGTGCTGTGAGAGGTACACTTGCATGTCTGCTCAACAGTTCACCCTACATATACAGATTAAACTTCTGTTGCCTTTTAAAATCAACAAAACAAAAGATTTTCCACCTCTGTGTCCTTTCTTTTTCCCAACTCAGAAATGAAGCAAGGCCACAGGGTAAATAGGGTAAATCAAAATAAAAACAACTAACAATTCTTGTTTTCCAGTACGTACTAATTCAATAAATACTTGGAAAAGCATCCATGAATGTAATATTTTTTTCTTAAAAGTCTGACGTGTAATTGCTCTTCCACTGAGAAAAAAGAAGGATTCCAGTAGTACCCACTGATCCTAACTCCCCTTGCTTGAAAAGCTTGCTCCTTATTTTCCATATATTGTTTCTCCCACAGTGTAGTCTGATGCTGATTTCCTATTTTATAAACAGGAACAGAGCTCAGGATGTTAAACAGTGTTACAGTTTCTAGAAGGCTTTCTCTCCTCCGTTATGGGACATAATAAAAAACTGAAAATTTCTAATTCTATGGTAGTTGTAATGTTTCCTTAAATTAATACAGATTTTTGAGGTGGTGATTGTTTGTTCTTTTAAGTGGCTTTGGCCTCATTAGAATATAATGGGTTTTCAAGGTTAGTACTGTATCATGTAGGTAGTAATAATAAATAATTTCCTTGTCAGCAGGGAGTCAATGAATATTTTGGGACTCCATCTGCAGACTATTTGGCAAGCAGAATACACTGTACATATACTTTGCTATTGATGTGCCTGTAAAACTCCTGTTAATTATAATGGGGATTTATAAATGGACATCAAAGACCAGTTTGTGAGCTCTCTGAAGCCCTGATCCTGCAAAGGCTTATAAATGTGTTTAATTTTGCACACTGTTAGTAGTACTGTTGAAATTGATCTGACTTACTATTAGTTACATGCTGAGCATTTGTAGGACTGGGGACTAGTGGTGATTTTATACAGATTTCACTTTGCTGACTCTACTAAGTTTATCTGTTGAGATTTGCATTAAAATGACTGTCAGAAAATTATGACCTGAAGGGGAAATGCAATCCTAATTCTAAATGGATTCGAGATCATTGCAGAACTTTGCACAGAAAAAAGACCACTGTTGTACAATAGACCTGAGCTAAAGGGACAGTTGGGCCATATATAGCACAAATTTGTGTTATGCAAAAGTAAAATCATATAAAAAATTAACATGGCTCTACAAAAACGTCACAAAAACATTAACTGAAAATGTCTTGATTCTTTATTTTCACAAGAGTATTCCAAAATTCTCTTTTTTAGTTGAAATTCATTCTTTCTAAAAATCTTATTCTGTGAAATTCATTCTGTGTTAGAGATTTTTCACAGCACAATTTCAGTGTAACTTATTTAATCAGGAGAGGCTGTAAAAAGATCAGATCTATCCACATAAAGAATATGACTACTGTTTTGCACAGTGCTGCTGTAATAGTTTAAACAGAAATTATTAAATAAATACCTGTAGCAAAGAGCATTGAGGGTATCAATAGGGAAATGGTTATTTAAGAATCCCAACCTACCTACCTATCTGAAAAAGATAAAGTTCCAGCCAATTGAAAAACAGAAAAGGAAAACTTAATGAAAGAAAATGTGAGACAGAGCAGAAATATTCCTCTGCTGCTCACATCTTAAATCAGGGACTTAAAAAATTAAACCCCTTTTCACATCATAAAATACATGCAGGAGAGATCTAAGTGGGCTTCAATTTCTAACACAGTAGAGGCAAGGTGTCCCTTTGTCCTTGTTCGGCTAGTGCATCCGTGTGCTATTTGTCTTTGTCAGATCTGTGCGTTTGAGTACCTGCACTCCAAAGTCCCAGTTTGGGCTGTGCTCCTGTGCTAAATGGATGCACTGTAGGATATTGACTACTGTGAGTTTGACAAGGCTGCCCTTTTGACAAGGTGAAAGAGGTCACTATATTCACCTTTGGGATGCAGCCAATATAAATCTCATTCTTAAGGAGACACAATGTGTTTAGAAACCAAGCCACAGGTCGAACAGCCTCCTGGATACTGCCTAAGAACACAGATTTTAAAAATTATTACAAAGTAGTCAGGGTCACCCAAATATGATAGGAAACAATCAATACTGTTTATTGCTCTCTGTGGTATAATATCTGTATGTAGAACAAATTCAGGAGATGTCTTGGGGCTTTCTGTGACAAACAAGAATTTCTGTTTGAGGGGAAATTAATGAATGCTAGCCCATCCATGGGGGAGATGAAAACATATGCAAATGAGCAAACCTCCACAAACCACTGCATATCTTAATCTTCTTCATCAGTCCCACCCCTTTTTATGGTTAAGTGAGTTATTGCAGCCCTAAAGCTGTAGAAATCCTAGCACACTTGCCACTAGAGACTAGGGCTGAATCCCAATGAGTGGAAAGCACTGATTAAGTGACAGAACAGTCTTTTCCATTCCAGTAACTCCAGTGGTCAGGCATTGTGATCGCAAGGACTTTGAATATCATTGAGCTAAAGGAGCTTTCATACTTATTATCATTCTTTGCATATTCAGCCACAAGGTGGGCCCTGGACTTCAGAGCTTCTTTAATGCTCTCTTCAGGCTGAAGAAAATAAGGAGAATGTCATTAAAGTATCCCATATGACATCAAGGAAGCTGGTCCACTTTTACAGACCGCTGACAACTGAAGTTCTGCTGCAATGAAATAATTTTGACGCCAAAGGACAAAGCTAACTCAAACACAGCAAAACATTTGTTACCATCACAGAAGCTTTAAATTGCAAAAAGCTCAGAAGCACAGAGAATTAAGTTCTTACACAACAGTGGGACCTCTGAAATATTCATCAGTCAAATACTAAACTGTAAGGGGCTTCTTTGCCTACCTGTTATATACTATTTAGTATTTTTCTGCATAAGAAAAAAAAACTCCATACCATCTAGGAGAGTGCATAAATTTTCATCTGGATTATGCCTCTCCTGTAAACTGCCAGGAAAACTGATTGCTTATGAGACAGGATGCATATTTATGGTTCAGATGACGAGAATTTTCATAGGTACTTATTATGAGAGATGCCTATTTCCTTGCCTTTGTGGTTACTTTTGGCAAATTATACCACAAAATATATGTATAATATCTCCATATTAAGCCTAAATGATCAGTATATAAAAGTTGTCCGAATTATATTCTGAAATAAACCTAGGTGTGCAGTGAAGTGATCTATACGAGACATAAGTAGTCTACACCACAAAATAGGATGCAGGCTCTAATGAAGCAAAAATCCTGGAGTTTTGCTCTGCTAAAAGCAAACTGGATCACTTCCAGAAATTCTTTCTAACCTAAATTATTCTTTGACACTCCCTCCTGAAGAAATAGACCATGAAGGTTTTCTGCTACCTGTTTCTCACATATTTCTCCCTTATTTTTAAGGCACAGCTGAAACAGAAGCCTGCAATTGGCAAGCTGCATAGCAGTAAATTGATGGTTATGTGGTGCAGGATGCTGACCAACTATACATTTGTCAGATGTAGGAAGGTATGTTCTTTCCTTTTGATCATTCCTTAATAATTTTAGTTTCCAGATCCTTTCCTTTTTATTTGCCTCATGTTTCATGTGAATGCCTGTCTTAACCTACATCTCTAACCTTTTCGTATGTGTGGCCATTGACAGTGATTTTCAAGAATCACATATTTAAAATGCCCTGTATCTTTCTGCCTGTTTTGCAATTGCCTTCCTGGATGGCTCTATGCAGGCTGCTGTCAGAACATCTTTCCTCATGTTTAGTATTCAATTCACTGCTCAGTGACTTAATCCTCTTCACTCTCTTCTATTAAAAAGGGGATTAAGCATTTCTAAAAATAAAAATAAGTGTTTAAAAGTTTGAAAAGGTGATGCAAGTGAGTGACTAGCAGCTTTAAGAGTTCAAACATTCTCTAATTAAACACCAGTGTAAAGGAATGCTAAATGATCCTAGGAGTTGATCTCTTTGGGGGAGAGAGGACTGGAGAGGACAATGGAGCAGAGAGGAGCTGAAAGGAGCTGAGAGGAGTGGAGAGGAGAGGAGCGGATAGGAGAGGAGAGGAGAGGAGGCGGGAGGGGAGGAGGGAAGAGAAAGAGGGCGAGAGCAGAGAGCAGAGAGCAGAGAGCAGAGAGCAGAGAGCAGAGAGCAGAGAGGAGAGGAGAGGAGAGGAGAGGAGAGGAGAGAGGAGAGGAGAGGAGAGGGGGGGAGGGGGGGGGAGAGGAGAGGAGACGAGAGGAGAGGAGAGGAAAGGAGATAACCACAAGCTTTTCTTTAAAAAAAACCCCTGATTTTAAAGTGTCAGAAAGCCCATATTGTCAGGTGCACTTCTGAAATTACAGTATGCCTTATGTAAACATTGTATTTAAAATAGCTATAAAATAATAAACTAAAAAAATGTTCTTCAGAAAAATATACCCCACACTTCTTATGTCATACAACCAAAATCTAAAATAAGATTCCTAAAAAAAATATTTCTATATTTAAGAACAAAATTAATGTATAGGAGAAGAGAAAGTGATAAAGCTACTTGGAATAAGTTGAGTATAGCAAGGAGTGCAAGACCCATGATAAAGATCAGAAAGCAGGAAAAATATGTAAACATGATCTTCACTATCCATAATAGAAGCAGTAGCTGTTAGAAACTTCAAGGTTTTCTTATGATAGGGTGACAGGAAATGTTATTAATCAAGGATAGTGGGGAAATTCTGAATATTACTTCAGGTAGAAGCAAAGAAGACAATAGCAGTAACTTTTTGGTTGTAAACAAGCACAACAAATTTGAAATATTCCTTGAATACATGAACTGGTATGACTGGCTAAGTTCACAGAGAAATCAGATGAAAAATAAACAAAATAAGAGTGATTTAACTGTTTTCCTTTCAAACATTCATTTTAATTATTCCTATTTGAAAATACTTATTTATTTATATAGAAAAAAAATAAATGGATTTGAAGCATTTTGAAAATTAAGTCATGCAAGTTTCATGAATCTTAAATAGGTTTTTTGTCAAACTGAAAGTGTCTGCTGTATCTGAGAGCATGTGAATAGGCTATCACACTAACCTATGTATCCTACATTTCATATGCTGACCAACAGCCTGTTTGTTACACCAGAGTGATAGAAGTTATAATGAGAATTTCCATCTTGCATTTGAGAAAATGTTGTTGGAATTAGTACCTTAATGTTTCTACAAATCAGAACAGTGGTTGCTGAAAATTGTTTTGTCAGAAAATGCCTTAGTTAACTCCAGTGTAATTTTTAAATTCCTAGTTTTGGGGAGAAAATCTATACTCTTTATCTAACCGTGCCCCATCACCATAGTAGAAACAAATTCATCTGTAAAATTTAGTCTTTTCCGGGATGATTTCAAAAAGGAGAGAATTTATTCAGTGTCCTATTTGATGCCCATATTTAAGGTAAATCATGAGAACATAAATCAGAAACTGAAGTAACAGCCGTTCAGCTGACAGATCAGGTAGGAGGGAACGCTTAGTCACAGTGATTAATAGGTCTGTTCAGGAAGCACTTAGATACCATGGTGATGGGTGTTATAGCAAATCCTCAGATAGTCCTTGATGACTTCATATGATCTAATTCCTCTTTGACAGTAAAGGGAGGGTAAAAATTAGACTTCTAAATTGCCTATTTGATATTCATATGAAAATAGACTGAACAAACTACCATGACTACAGGGGTCTAGGTTGAGACTGTCATTTTCAAGGACACTTGAAAGGACAGTTTCTAATTTCCTCAGATGATTTTGAAACATTGGCTGAAGGTCTCATCTTGTGAACTGCTATGCACAATTGCCCGTAGGTAAATCCCTCTGAAGTTTTGAGTATAGTATTGTGTAAGCATTAAGCTTTTATGGATTGGGGCTTAAAACAATAATAATAATAATAAAAATGCCCTGATTAGAAGCCTTGGGCAAAGACTCTAACAGGGAAATGTGGAGAGTTTTTGGTTCCAAAAGATGCCTATGCCTACAGGGAGTCCTGTGTCTGGCTGAAATCTGATAGAATCATCATGGTCCCTGGTACTTATTTTGCCTATACCTCAACTTCAGCAAATCAATCTCATTATTCTTATTGAAAGAATAACCGAAGACTGTGGGAAAGCAGTCATCACCCTAAAGGAACAGTTATAGCTGTTATTTCTCCTGTCCAGCAGCAACAGGGAATGAAGCTTATTTTCAGCATTGCTGAACATGCTAAGTGCTCCAGAGCTCTCCTTCCACTTCAAGCTTTCCTGTGGAAAGAACAACTAATTCCAGCCCTTCTTCTCTAAAGCAGAATAATTATGTTTCCCATACAGGACTCCTAAGGTGTAAGTGTTTTTTTAAGGTGTAAGCCCTGTTAAGAAGAGAACTAAATTTTTTTATAGGCTATCTTGAAAAGCCTATTATATTTAATTTGACTATAAATTAGATATATATTGTTTTTTTTATATATATAAAAACTGTTTGTTTTTTTAAAAATAATATTTCTAAGCAAATTAGGAAACCAAAACCCTATTGGCATTTTGCCTTTTAATATTGAAAATAGGTGCATTTTTTTTTGACAGATGAGATTTTTGTTCTGATACTGAACTGGAACAATTGGCAGAGTTCCACTGAAGTGAATGTATTTGTGTTGATTATCACCAGCAGTGGATCTAGGTTTTACATCTCAGCTGCTATATAATAATTACTACCACTAATTTTATCAGAAAGAAAAGGGAGTTTGTAGACTTTTCTTATGTTTACAAAAGCTTTGTATGAAGTGAAGTGCAAGTTCTAAGTAACTTATAGTGTATAATATAATCATCCTGCCTCCTGACAGCTCCATTTCCAAGGGTATTTAAATGCTGGCATAGGGATGATTCTAAAATTTGTTCTGAAGCACCTGTATCCATAGTGAAGCATCAACAAAGAAGGGATCAAGTTGCTTAAGCCCAGGGTACCTAAACGAGTGTCTTATCCTTAGGGCTCTTCACCTTAAGTGCAGTGAAGCTGATTAGCACCATTAGAAAGCACAGCTGTATGAGAAAATGTATTTTTTCATAAGGGCTGAACCTTCCAATTTCTATGAAATTATGCATTCCTTTAGCATGTTCCAATCTTACCATGATTCTATGTTTCTGATTTAAAGATCTCTGGAGGTCATCTGTTCCATCTCTCCACCCCAAGGCTGAAATAACTAAACTTTTAGCATCCCTGACAGGGGTCTGTCTAGCCTGTTATCAAAGTCCACAGCTGACATAGACTATTACCGCCTTTATTATCAGTCTATTTCAGTGATTTGCTATTCTTAAAGTCAGAAAGTTTTCCTAATGTCACACAAGGCTCTTATGCTGCAATTTCACCTCGTGGCTTCTTTACCTGTCCTCCACACAGATAGAAAGTAGATTGTTCTTTTTTCACTTTGCAGGAGCCTTTTACATATTTCAAAAGTGGTATCACATTTCTTTTCTGTCTCCCTGTCTAGACTAAACAACCACAGTTCTTCCAAGCCATCTTCACAGGTCATGTGAGTAGAGTCCTACATTACTCTTGATAATTTATGCCAGGATTTTCTCTATCCACATCTTTTTTGTAATTTGATGCCCATGAAAGACCCAGATGAAGCTGTTCTAGCACTGGTAGAAGGAAAATATTGCTACCTGTCTTTCAGGTTTGGTTGATGTATTTCACTGTGCTGATCTATACTCTACAAAATATTGTTCATACATGCTCAGCTAATGTTCCCTAGATCAATTTTTTGCCATTATGTAGTCTATTGGACAAAGAAATATTCTAATCAAAAGACAGAATCTTGCATTTATGTTTATTGATTTTTTCCCTTTCCAAATATTTCTTTAAATATATGTTTTGATTTTGGAATCTGCCCTGCAATATATATCTGCCCTGTCCAAAATGCATTTCAATTTAATAAATTTGGTTTCTACTTCTACTATCTGAATTGTTGCACATTGAACAGTACTGGACCTCTGCAGAACCACATTCTTCCATTTGAACTCTTAACTGTCTCTGCTTTCTAAGTATGGTCTCCCATCACACTCTAAAGCAGGCTTATTTAAGCACCACCGTCTGGGCCAAATTCAGCTATGAACTATTTATTTCTGAGAAATCACTTGGATGCTAAATACATATGAACATTATTGAGGTTGGAAGGGACCTCTAGCCCAACCTCTTGCTCAAAGCAGAGGGGACAGAGAATTTAGGCCTAGTTACTTTGTTTCCACTGTCTGTTTGAGTCTGGTAAAACTTCCAGATGCAGTGATCACATAGCTTCTCTGGGCATCCTGTCCCACTGCTTAATTACTCTTATAGAGCAGATTATTTAACTTATGTCCTCTTGAACTTGCTCGTTCAATTTATTGCCAGTGTCTCTTATTCTCCCTCTGTCCACCCTGCTAAGGAATCTGGGTGTGTCTTCTTGGTAGCCTCTTCTTATGCATTAGAAAGCTGCTACTTTCTCTTCTCCAAGCTAAACAAGCCCCATTCTTTCAGCATCTCCTCACAGGTTAAGTGCTCCAGTCCTCAAACATCTTGGTGACCTTCTGCTGGACTTTGGAATCTGCAGCACTTATTCAGCTTTATAAACACTTCTTGTACCAAGGTCCTGAAAAATTATTACAGTATTCCTGATGGAGTCTATCAATTGCTGAATAAAGGGCAATAATCACTTCCCTCTCTCTACTGGCTGTGCTCTTGTTAATACAACCCAGTATGCAATGAGCTTTTCTGCCAGGGCCAAGACATGATTCATATTGGCCTACTGCCCACCATGTCCTTTTTGGCAGAGCTGTTTTCTGACAGTCATTCCCCAGCCTATACTGCTGCAGGGGCTTAGTCTGCCTCAAGCACAGGACTTTGCAATTGTCATTGCTGGATTTTGTAAAGACCTTATTAGCCCTTTCCTCTAGCCTTTCTAGATGCCTCTCAATCACAGCCCTGTCCTTGAGCAAATCAGCTGCACCCCCAAGATGAAGATGAACTTCATCTAGTCCTACAGGTCATTGATAAAGGTATTAAACATGATAAATCCCTAGATCAGCCTGCAAGGAACTCTACTTGTGGCTAGTCTCTAGGTATATTAAGAGCCACTACCTTTTGAGTATGATGATCCACCCAATTTTTCACTTACCTTCTAGTCCATCCATCTAGACCATAATGCTCTAACAATGACACTGTGGGAAATGGGGTTCAAAGCCTTGTTTAATTCAATATAATCACTGTCTACAGACTACTAAACTCATCAGAGAAATCAGCATAGGTTACCTTTGGTTAAATACATGTTGGCTATTCCCAATCATCAGAGGGGCTTCTAAGGGAACTAGCTCCCTTGGGAGCTCCTGGGGACCGGAGTGAGACTGACTGACCTGTAGATCCCTTCTTGCTTTTTTGAAACAGAGTATAACATTTGCTTTTCTTCAGTTCAAATATATTATTTCTGAAAACAAAAGACCAAAGCAGTCTTAAAATCAACACATTATTCAAGATCTGTGATCTGAAGGGAAGCTGAATTTATACAATGGTATAACAATGTTCTTGTTTGCTCTCTATTCCTTTCTTAACATTCTATTTACTTTTTCAACTGTTACTGAGTTAAAGTATTCATGTAGCTATCTGTGTAATCCCAAGAACGCATTCTACTGCATTAACAGGCTGCTTTGAGTCCACCTATGAAAATCTGGTTGTTTTTTTCTGTCACACTTTGCTTTACATTTATTTTCACTGACTTTTGTTTGTCATTGGTGTCTCAGGTATTTGACTGTGAGTCTTCTTCAGTCCTCACAGCCATTTTTTTATTTTTCCCAGAAAATTTTGTTTCATTGCAGACTGTGACAACTCACTATCAATCTTTCTTTCTGGATCTTTTGTTAAGTTTTCATTAGTCTAAACAAAGATGTCACTAAAATTCTATTCATAAATGCCCCACTGTAAAATCTCATCTTTAATATATTTTTTCCTTGTTTTATACCTTTTAAACAGCTATTAATTTGTGTGAGGTTCTTCCCTGGTCTTCGTTTTACAGATTGGAATTGATCAAAATGTATTAAAACAGTAATTTTGAATGGAAAGCGGACAGACACACAGACAATTCAGTTTAACAATATAATTAACCTACTTGGAATTGTCCAGGATAATAGGGTTTGTAGAAACTTTTCTGTGAAAAATTCCTTTGGATTTTGAGAGGCATAAGTGTTCAGATTGCTGGATTTAAATTCTACTTAGAATACAAGTTTGTGTTTCTGAAAGGTTATCTGATGGTACCTTTTCCTGTAGATTTTCAAAGCTAATACAACACTCCTCTTGCCCAAAATACTAAAATCAGAGTCCCAAATATGACATTGGATGAGTTCTGATTTAGAGGTAAAAGCATTACCTACCAAATCAATAACATCATTCTTTTATTATAAGTATATGGTGAAGTAAATAGAAGTTTTGTTATTGAGTTCAATTGGATTTCACCTCTAAATAGCTCTTAGAAGCTTCTTAGCCATGTAGAAGAAGTTATTGCTGACCTTGTTTAGCATGCTAGATATGATGAGATTTCAGTGCAAGGTGATATAGCTTCAAATTTAAATTCATACACTGGATATGGAAAAAACAGAAGTGTTGCATTGTTAAATATGTGCAGGCAAGAAACAGGTGAACAAAATTGTAATTCAGAGCATAATGATGTTTTTACATTCTCTCCTTGCCATTTATTGATGCAAGCATACCTTAATCTTGAGGTATTTATTACTATCATTTAGTAATAAATCACAGAGAATCTATAATGATAATAAATTTTCTGACATTTTCTTAATGTTAGTGTCTCAACTATAGATATGTCCCATCCTTGGAAGTGTTCAAGGTCAGGTTGGATAGGGCTTTGATCAAGTGGTCTAGTGGAAGATGCCCCTGCTCATGGCATGGGCATTGTAGCTAGATGATCTTCTAGTTATATCCCTTCTATGAGTCTATGATTCCATGACATTGTTACAATTTCATTTTCAGTGCTAGCTGTGAGGATTTTGATAGAAACATCTCCTGCAGCTAACAGATACATAAGGAAACATACTGACTAGGTTTTGTAATGAAGATTTAGATTAGGTGAGTGAGGATTAATCACTTAAACTGATCATAATTTATTTGTCATCAGTCTGAATCTCAGAGAATGGAATCATGGCTGATGACATTCATTCTTGTTTGGTTGCTTTGAGTGCCTCTATGTTGCTTGTGAACATGACAGCTGTTGAGTTTTTTATGAGAGATATCTTGCATAGATCAAGATCTGATGGTTCTTTTTCTATATCTGAAAACTTTGGTAAACGTTAACTGAAATTCTCACATCTGATTCTAAATTACAAAACTGTCATTGAAGATATTGTTTTCTCTAAGTTTTACCTATTTAGCATAGGCTAATACGGAGATGATTTCTATGACCTTAGAGAAATGTAGTCTGGATCATTTGGTATAAAGATTTCCTGGTTTATTTCAGAGTGTTTGATTTTTTTTGTTTGTTTGTTTGTTTATTTGTTTGTTTAAAAATTGTTATTAGGAATTTATCAATCATGCTTTTTTTAAATTATAGTTTTCTACTATTTACTCCAGCACTTTGCGAGACTTTTATCAATGCTGAGCATAATTTAGATGGTACACCGACTTTGTTTTATATTGTACAAATGAGTTTCTGTGCTATTTCTAAAATGTTCTCATAATTAAAGAATTTTTGCCTTACTGCTTCTTCTCCTTTTTTAGGCAGTTTGGAGTGTTTTGACTTTTTTTAAGTTTTACAAAGTGAAAATAAAATATAGAATTGATAGATTAATGTATTAATGTTAAGGAAGCTCTTACCTCTTCAAACTTCTTTACTTAATGCTTTGTTTAAGCAAACTTAATGTTTAACTTAATGCTTAAAGTTAAACTTAACTGTGAATGTCCTTATAGATTTTTTTTCTTTTGAAGACTGACCTTAGAATCTGATCCACTGCAAGTAGAGAAGAGCAGGATAGTATACTACCATATGTACATACTACAGGAGTACCATGGAATCTATATAATGTTCTAAAACTCCAGACTTTCTTATTATTTAAAAACTGTGTTGACATTGTATATTTTTATTTGTTATATTAATAAGAGTTTGATCTAGCTAGTCTTCCGGTTATGTTGAAAAAGAAATTATTAGAATAACACAGGAGATTTCAACTTTCTGTAAGAAAGTAAGTAATAAATACAGCCTTTTTGTGGATAACTTCTAAACAACATTTTTTTTTATATTTTTATGACTATTCATGCTTTGATTAAGAAGCGTAAATCTTCATGGAAGCTTACAGACATAGTTCTCAACTGCTGAATAACCCACTCTTTCTGTATTATATAATATTAGATAGGCCTTTAAAAGCTCCAGAAAGATTTCTTGGTTATTCTATAACGCAACACACTGGGTATCAGGGGCTGGCTGTTTGTAAGTATTTTAAGCTGTCATACAGTAGCATTGCCAGAAATGATCCTTACCATTCACACCCACTCTGACTCCACCACTGTGCAATGAACCACACTAGAGAACTGATGGAGCAGAAAAATAACTGTTTCCTTCTGCCATGCACGTTTTCATCAGGATCACTGTCTTAGTTCTTTTTGCCACTGCAGAGTTACGCTTACACAAAGGAGGATATGGCATGAAGACAGGACTGGGTGACTTAGGGTGCTACTAGCTGCAGTAGCTGTTTAAAATCATCAGACTACAAAAGAATGTTCCTTTTTACTGAGCAGCTTTCATTCCTCTTTCCATACATTTCCTGGTTTATTTTGCAGAATTAGTCAGCTAACATAGAGCAGTAGTGTTTCTATTGCTTTCTACTGTAAATTACTCTCAAAGTTTTCTATTTGCTTTAAATTAATGATATTTGGATGAAAATTTATTGGGTGAGGTATTTTGCTGGAATCTGAGAAAAATCAAGGACATGTTTCCAGCCCTGACAGATGGAGGTGAGGGAAGAGGAAAATAGTGATGGTGGGGGAAAGAGGCTTTGCAGCTGTGCCATCACAGCTGCATCACAGGATGCAGGAGACAGCACTGATGTAGAGTGTGAATGGTGAACTGAGTGCTCTTAGCACACCTGCATCTCAATATAATTAGTATAGCACTCTTACTTTTATAAAAGAATTACACATTTTTAGCTGTCTAGTAGGTAGGTGGTATATATCATACTGTGGAGGTGACACTACTTCCCTGAGTTTAGGCTAAGCAACTAACTTTTTGATGATTATGTTTCATAGACACAGATAGAGCATTTGTTAAAATCCAATTCACTGGGATCTTGGCACAGGGTAATGCTTGTGTGAGGAATCAAATCTCTTGAACAGAACAGTCAGTGGCTGTTCAGACAGTCATAGGCCTGTGTGACACCTCCATCATATGCAGGTTCCACTGAAACAAATTACTTCAAGTTACAAACAAAACATCTCCTAGTTCTCTTAACTGTCTGCAAAAAGCTGCTCCATTGGACTTATCTAAGCACAATTTGATCAATTTTGCAGCAGGATCCTCCTGAGATTCTCTGAGTTAGTACGTTTCTCCACCCATGCTGTTAATTGACATATTTAACCATAAAAATTGGTCTAGGCACTGCAGGGTTTCCTTAGGGAAATCTTCAGGGCAGTCTGAAATTTCCACCAGGAGAGCTTCCTCACCAATTAGTCAAACCTTTAATTGAGAGGGTGGCTTGGAGTTCGGTCAATCACTGTCTCAAGTCAGTCTATTGTCTAAATTGCTCCATTATCTCCTCTACACAAATGTCTACATGGGGAGTTTCTGGATCACCCAAGGAGCTAATGACAAGTGCACCAGGTGCACACATAGGCACAGCCCTGTTACCCAGCTTACCACAATTATAACTATAGGACAAACTTGAATTTAATATTTTTTTTAATACTTAAGTTCACTACCTCTTACTGCAATTAAAAGCTAGGCAGGATGAAACAGCATCTCAGTAACTGTAGCACTGCTGGATGAGAAAAGCTAGTTTCTGACTTTTTACTGAAATGGTTTTAAACAAGGCTTTTTTTTAAATAGTATTTTTTATGCTTTTAATAGATTCAAACTGTCTTCACAGCAAATGCAAAGTGAATAAAAATAAAAAGATAACCACTAACAAATTTAAATAACCTATTTTCCTTGTATAGGTAGAGCCTGACTGAACAATGAAGACACACATACTTTTTCTTCTCTTAAGAGCACTGAATATTGTGCTTACAACCTACCAAGATGAAGCATAACAAAACATTATTAGAATGAGTTTTACATAGCTGATGATTCATACATGCTCAATATTGATACACACTGATGCTGCTGTCTTACTGTAATGTCTAGATTAACCGTTTGTTCACTCAGTCAGACCAAATTCACAAATTTTTAAAATACTGGTCTAATGAACCTAATTGAGGTCCTTTCTTCATTTGCATTTAGCATTTTATAGGTCATGGTATGAAAGACATTTTTCTTAAATTGTAGCAATGTCACTTTAAATTTATTCCAATTGAAAAAAAGTCACTATTTGATAGAAATTTTTAGAAGGTTATTTTTATTTGGTTGTTTTGTTTTTCAAATGTAACAATCTTACTTAAAGTCACTAATTCTGAAAATAATAACACTAAAAGTCTAAAAGTGTGGCATATTATTAATCAATGTTCTCAGGCAAGCACATCAACCTCTTATTTTTTTGCCTCAGTCTGTGCTTTGGCACAGGCGGAGGCAGTGTGACTATACCCAGCTTATGCTGAAAGTAACTTCAGCACCATTTATGCCTCCATTCAGCTGTCAGAACAGCTGAGCTCATCCAGGGTCACAGCTCTAGAGTACAACTGAAGCAGACCACCAGATCATTACAGCTGGGTGTGTCCAAGAAGGGAGAGGGGAGGAATAGAGCAAGACAGATAGATCTTGTGAAGGTAATGTCACTGGGACATAATTTTGGGACATTGCATCTGGTAATCTCGGTCAATGGGATGTTGTTATCCACGATCTATAGCTGAATATTACGTATTGCTATTTTAGTTTCATATTTGTCATGTAGCTTTTAAAGCATCAACATCATTTTTAAGAGAAGGACAAATAAGAAAAAGAAAAAAAGACACATCTCCCTCTGTAAAATCACTGCCTCACAGCTGTTGAAGTGCTTTACCTACATCTTAGCTGTTACCACAAATATGTAGTCTGGCACTTGAGTGCTTCTAAATCACTTTTGCAGCTGTTTTGAACAGGTATTTCTGAAAGAAAGCATCTTAACTGAGGTGTTGTTAGTGCAGGCTTCTTAATCTCAAGGTCTTAGTCCTCCCAGCATAATATCAGCAATTTCCACTGACTAATAGAGGCAGTTTGTGTCCTGCAGGGAAGAAAAAGACCCTGGGAGCATTAACTAAAACAGCTTTAACACAGAAAACTGTAACTGAGGTCATCTTAATTCATCTGCTTTACACTGTGCTGACCTTAAATTAACTAATTTGAGGCCTATGACCTTAACAGAGGGATTTCTTAGTTGACATATTGTTAACTGGCACAAATTTTACCTGGGATAGCCTTAGGAGCTCTATATGAGCATATGACTATTACAGTAAATGTGAAATAGTTGTGGCTTTAGAATAATCAGATATTTATATGCAACTTCTCTAAACAAGCAATTTTAATTGATTTAGGCTTCAACTTTTGAGGTTTTTACTCAGGTTTTGAGTGGAAGAAATTAATAATTATGATATTACTGGATTAAAATATTAAATTATAAACTTTTCCTGTGACATAAATGTAATTATGTAAAATCAATGGCTGCATTTATCCCATTACATAGAAGAGAACCAGAGGCTGAACCTTTGGTCCAATGCCCCAGAAAAGCAGCTAGTATTTGTCCGAAAAATTTGGAGCTAGCACTATGTAAAATATGAGGTCTGGAAGTATTTTTGAAAATCAAAGCCAAAGCCAGGGATTCAGTTAACAGTAAAGAATACAGATGACTAGAGCTTATGTTCAGGACTCCAGCTTCCCCATATTATTTTCTCTTATTAACTACAAGAAGCAGCTAGAGTTGTACGATTTTTGCATGCTGAAGGAGAATTCTATTTCCAAGTATTATATCATCAGGCAAAAAAAAAGAAAAGAGCAAGTCAAAACACTGAGTTCCTGAAAATAAAACTGGATAACACAAAAGGATACTTTAGACAGTAGACTATACTCCTATCTTAGTTAACTAAGGAAACAATACTTCAACATTTCACTTCTCATCCATCTGCTTCACCTATCTGAATCATGAGTCTAGATGTGATCTGATTCCTAGTGGAACTAGTTTTTTCTGTGAGAAAGAAAGTGATATATTGAAGGGTTCATGTCCCTCTGGACACAGAATGGCTATACCAAAATTTGCCCTTAAACCGCACTTACTGGGTAACAACAAAACCATTGCATAAAGCACTCAGTCATGTTTCACATTTTAAAGAGAACTTGACTTCAATCCTTTGTTGACCCTGTTGTGGTTTAAGCCCAGCCGGTAACTCAGAACCACACAGCCATTTGCTGACATCCTCCCTTCCTCCCCCTCCCAGTGGGATGGAGATGAGAATCAAAAGTATGTAAATCCCAAGGGTTGAGATGAGAATAGTCCAATAACTAAAATATAAAATAAAATTGCTACTAGTAATAATGGTAAGGGAAATAACAACAGGAAAGAATATAAAACTAAAAGGAGAAATGGAAAAAAAACAATATACAGCAGTGATACAGAGTACAATTGCTCATCACCCTCTGATTGATAGCCAGCCTAACCAGAGCAGCAATCTGGGCCTCCCGGATAACTCCCCCCAGTTTATACAATGTCTATGACGTGCAGTGGTATGGAATACTCCTTTGGCTAGTTTGGGTCAGGTGTCCTGTCTCTGCTTCCTCCTGGTTTCTTGTGCCCGTCCTCACTGGCAGAGCATGAGAGATTAAAAAGTCCTTGATCAGGGTAAGTGCTACTTAGCAACAGCTAAAACATCGGTGTATTATCAGCATTGTTCTCAGACTAAAGCCAAAACACAACACTGCACCAGCTACTAAGAAGGAGAAAAATAACTGTTACAGCTGAAATCAGGGCAGGCCCAAGCATTACATCTCCAGCTGTCAATGAGGATAGGATAGTATTAATGCCTGTTATGGGTGCTCAGTCTCAGTCTACAAGCTCAGTACCCCATGTGGTGAATATAGGACAGGCAAGTGGGTTTCAGCTCATTTCTGGGGTAGGCTGTTATACCTGATAGAGGGTGACTGACCTAGGGGAGTCCCAGGACTCAAGAATTCAATATGGGGAGTGTCACAGGGAACAGGAAGGAACTATCTATTGGATCTCTGCTTCCTAGGAGAGTTTCCGAAGCATTTTCTCTTCTCTCACTAACCCCTGAGTCTAAGAACTTAATCTAGTCATAGTAATTCAGTACTATATTTTTTAAAGAGTTATAAGAGAGAAAGGGACAAATGATAATAAACACAGGAAATAAACCGTATATAACAAATGTTTTAAAGTATTCATGTAAAATGTTTTCCCAATATCTGTGCATGAAATGCCAAGACAACCCATGCAGCTCAAGAATCTCTGCGTGTGTAATTCTGACTTCTGCCTGCACATCAGACCTTTAAACACATGGACAGTTAAAAATATTTGGACTTTATTGCATTATTACAGATGCTAAAGAAATTTAATACTTGGCAATATCTAAACAGAACACCAGTCTACATGACTTTTGCAACAGGGCTCTTGTAACTGAATATTGTGTACAAGATTTGGGACAGAAACAAAACAGAACTAATATGAAATTCTGACTTCTCTTCCCATGCAAAAATCCAAGAATTTATTTTTTTCATTTAACCAAGATTCTTACTTTTCAAATTGTGTGTTAGGTTTTGCAGAGTTTATGTTTTTGTACCCATGACCGTCGTTTGTGGTTTTAATGTGGATTGTTGTTTTTGGACTGGTGAATGCGACTGCCTGTAATAGACATAGGGGTTGGATGTTCATCTTCAAAGTACCATTTACTTACAAAACTCACTTTGCAGAAATGTTACCTTTGGTGTTGCAGATGTGAAGGTTGTGCTGTTGCTGCTACATTATGTTCTCTTAGAAGGACATACACATTTTCTGCCTAATTTTCTTCTTCTGTGTTGTTTTAGTTAATTTCTGGTTCCAGTTTAAAATTATACTTGCTTTATAAAAATTTCCTTCTTATAAAATTTCATATACTTCCACTACACATAAATATTTTTATTTTATAATAACACTTAAGTTTTCTTAAGAAAAATACCAAATCATATATGTGGATATTACATGGAAATTCACCTGATTTTCAGGAAATGAGTGGTAAACCTGTGTTTTGTCTCCAGGTCACATTATTTCCCTTAAGTTCTTAGCATGTTTGCGATCAACATCACAAAGGGTTGCTCATGCATCTGTTAATTTATCTTTATGTATTTGCCTATTCGTGAATATAATGGAAGGCTGTATTCCCTTGCTTGATGGGGTTTTTTTGGTGGTGGTGGTGTTTGGTTTTTTTGAATGGCAACTTCAAGGCAGCTTTTCTATGACACAAAAATTCATGGCAAACTTTTTAATGTTTCTGCATCTGGGTATTTCCCTGCAATATCAGGTGAATAAAAGACTTTCTAAAACCTCAAGGATTCAGTGGATATTGTCTTCTGGACTATTTCTCTATTGGATGCAATTACTTTAGTAGGTTATTTATCAGGACTTTATTCCAGGTAAGAAAAAGAGCCAAACAAAGCTGACTTCTAAAGCAAGTACTTTAGCATTGAAAACCCTATTAAAGCAAATAGATTATTTGGTCCACCTATGCTGTATGTGTTCTTTCTGAAGTTTATTCTAAATAAGATGCCATGCAGCCCTACAACGTGATGCTGTTTCCAAGAGTGAATTTTTCACTAGCATTTAGGATCTCATAGTGATCTTAATCAAACAGATTTTTCTTGAATTTGTGTCTTTATTTGCGAATCCATCACCAAGCAGATGGGCTTTCGCTTTACCTCAAAAATATAGGTAATGCATTTTAGATGTCAAGGCTTCCATTTTAATAAGCTTTTATCAGACTCCTGATATTGTGACAGCTGAAAATGTCAACGGAGGGAAATCTTGTGGCAGATTCCTCCAACAAGGAGCTGTCCCTCTGGGATGCTGTGCTGGGTGAAGTCTGGGGCTCATGTGACTCTCATGTCCCTCCAGAAAAAGATAGGGTTCTTGTCCAACAAGGTTGAGATTTTGGTGATGGGTAAACTGCACACCTTAAGGAGAAAAATAATGAATTTGGGAAAAGCTGACACAGGTGAAAACTTGTTTCTCTAAGAGACTTTTTAGAAAGGTTAAAAATGCCTCCAAAACTGATGGGGGAATGGACCTAAAATTACTTCAGTGCGAGAAATAAACTGAATATCTACTCTATTTTTGGAGATATGTTACACAAAACATAAATACCAGACCTGAATACAAAAAATAAATGAAAACAATTCTGCTATTCACGCTAGGAATACATTTTTTTTAATATTCTGATTAAAAGAACCCCTAGTACTTTTGTAGAAAATTGTTTTTTCACTATCAGATTTTGAACAATACTTATATCAGATGTCTTTATACTTTTATCAGTTTACAGATGTTCCACTGGGACTCATGATGATGCATTCTTAATGAGATATAATGGTTCAGACTTGCAAGTCCAATTTCTTTTCTTATTGTGTTATCTTCCTCCCCCCCCCCTTTTGAATAACTTATTTGTGCACATATTTTGTCATTATGTCATACTCTTCTCCTGATTCTGAGATAAAACTTTCAAGATCAACTGTTACTATGAGTGTAGGTATTCTGGCACTTCTTTATTTTCTTTTATTAGCTGATGAATATTTTTATACTCCATTTTTGTCTTGAGGCTATTCAGAAAATAGAAATTACATCAGGTTACTAACTTAAAGTAAATATTTTCTCTAGTGTTAATAGGTGCCTTAGCACTTATCAATCACAATTTTCATCTAGTTATTTTCATCTTCACAGGTATTAGTTTTTATTTAATTTACTCTGCCTAACTAAAATGAGGCACGTTATCCTTTACATTTCTGTTTCTCACAAAGGACTTAATTTCTGTTTCTCCTTTTAATCTTTTGGGAAAAAATAAAATAGTGACAATTATGGATTTACTGCCTTTGGATTTTTAAATCTTGCAATTTGCCTTGCAAAATTACAGAAAATAGAGAATCGCAAGTCAGCTCTCAAGTTCTTCTTCATGACTGCTGATGTGAAGAATTTCTGTAACTTTTTTTTCTTCTGTATGTTATGCAACTGAGGTGAAGATTGCTTTAAGGTAACTTTTGTGTCTTAGTTAATATGTACTTCCTGAGAGAAAACTGGATTTCTCAAAAGCAGACGGAAGGATCCTTAATGCTCTTTTTTTATCAGAACAGCACTAGACATCACTTAAAATAACAAAACATTAGAAAGGTTCAGATACTATGACTTCACCCAACTGTTTGTACTGTCAACAAGAACTTAAAGGAAAGGAAATCTGAGGAAATTCCTTCTGTGGGAGATCTAATCTTTGACATACTTATTACCCATCACAAGGTTTGTTTTAAACTTCCTTATTGTCTGAAGTGCTGTCTTTCAAAACAGCAGGTGCTGAAGTCAATCATACAGCCAAAATCTTCCTTATATTTGTACAGTGGACTTAACAGGTCCTAATTATATAGGTGATCAGAGTAAAACTTAACCCACTTGAACTATACAGCAAAAAAATTGATTACAAGATACCGTGTCAAGGATCTATGGCTTTTTACCTTCCTTTTACTAACTATAAAATTTATTCCACATATTTTTTAGATGCTGTACATTACAGTTAATTGATCCTTTTCTGTAGATGGGTGGGATATTTTTGCTGTTGTTAATGTAGTGTTCTGGAGGTTACGGTCTGTTTGTACTTGCATTTACAATCATAGTGATCAAATAGTGTCTAGAATCACAACCTCTTCTTCAGCAAAAATGAACACTAAAAGAATTTTGTCTGATAATAAACAGATATATACTGCACCTTTATGTACTAAAGATCTCCAGCTATCACCACTAAAAAGCAATCACAGAAATAATTTAGCAATGTAAATATATGGCCATTTAATATATTACTAATGTAAATATATATTGCCATATAATAAGTCTGCCACATGTCAGAATTTAAAAAATGCCAGATATATACTTTGCTTCCTTAATATGTAAGTATTACACAGCCTTTATGGCATACTATTATTTTAGTTGGATTTGGCCTCTATCACTTTACAGGTATCCACTGAAAAAGAATTGGCAGTTTTACAATACAAGTTAATTTTTCACACCTAAAAATTATTTCAGTGTCATATATGTATTTATGCTCTCTTTGCATTCTTAAGCTCCTTTTCACTAGCAATTGAAACATTTAAATTGAGAATCAATATGTTTGCCTACAACATTCCCCTACATAGCATGGACAATCAGATGAAAAAAATCCACTCATTGATACTGCTTATCTAACTAACCAGTTAACCCAAACCAGCACCCTCTGTTAAACTAAGTACAGCTGATCAAAACTGATGTACTTGTGAAAAGTGTATTTTTTTTTTACTTTTTTTCACTGCATCAGCATGAAATATTAAACCATGGAAGAATTTGATCAAAGTCTTTTGAAATTAAAGTATGTGGCATTGTTTTATTTACCCAAAGTATTCAAGACACTGAAGCACCTCTAGAACCATGAGCAAATCCAGAAGTAAGTGATGTAATCTAGTCATGGAGATGGGTTGGCAGGGGCAGTGATATCTGAAGGATGGGCTCAGAAAGCCACACATGGACCATATGTGATGGGCCAGGCTTGTGCAATTAACCTGATTCTCTTCCCCCACAAGACATGGACACTGTACAGTTTATCTGGCACTGAAGGCGTCAAGTCAGCTCTGTTCCTCCAAGAAAGTAACCCTGTGTACATGCAGCCAGTCTGAGGCACTGAAACTTGTGAAGCAAGAATGCAAGACAATGCTTGGGATCTTCTGGCTTCTTAAAAAAGGTCTGACATGAGAAGACTGAAGAAGTAACTCTTGTAGGGTATTGAGACGGAAGAATGTAAAAATTCAGTATGAACAGGACCCATAATTTGCATTGTGGTAGAAAACGTCACTGAAATATATTTTAGCAGGAAAATTCCTCTCTTTTTTTCTAAAATGGTTATAATCATGAGTCAGTGTAGTATTGCTGAAATCAAACATAGCCTTATTCTATAGTCTTGTAGTACTGTCTGTGTTTCAGCTTCTGATTCTCCTCTGCATCCTGCCTGGGGAGGGGAAAGGAAGGAGATGAGCAAGTGGTTGTGTGGTATTTAGCTACCAGCCAGGTTGAAACCATGACAAATTTAAATGGAAAAAAAGAATTTAAATGAAATGTAATGCTTATTGAATCAAATCTGATAATAGTTTCATAAAACTGCATTCTTTTCATGCACAAAAATCAAATGATTCCACCTATTCTAGTTTTAAGAGTCTCCTACATCAGAGTGGTCTCTGAACAGACAACATAAACAGTGTTGAGAGCATCTTTGTGTTTGAAATGTATGGTGAAGGTAGCAGTGATCACATAAATAAAGCATATCATAGTTTTTACATATAAAGGGACACTATTTCAATAGTATTTTCAAAGGTCATAGAATTAGTGATGAAATAGTCACTTGAAAAGAACTTGGGTGTTTGAACCACAGTTTTCTTCTGCATCTTTAAGCAGATTAGCAGCAATATGGCTTCAACTCATCAAGGTTCTCTTCTCTTCCTGTCCACAGCAGGAAAACTTCTCTGAGTGACTAGGCTGGTT
>NW_009921865.1:52006-94209 GCF_000696875.1 Nestor notabilis
AATCCTTCTGTGAGTGACTAGGCTGTTTTACAACTGAAACCTTAATTTGAGACAAACAGAGGTAATGTAAAACTAGCAAGTTGTTTTGTTTGTTTTGCTAGTGGAAGAGAAAATAAACAGATTATCATGCTGGATACTTTAACCACAACCAATAACTTGAAATTCACCATTAATTCTTTTGCAAACACTTGTCTTTACAAGTTCTCATAAGCAATACTACCACAAAAGCCTAAATCTCCAGAGAATCTCTCTTTTTCTGCCTCAAGAGAATGTTCTATCCCTATAGCTGGAGAAACTAGAAAGAAAAATGCACTCAGCTTCTCCTGACACTGTGAATTTTGAAGATGTTTTGGGCCAGTATGAAAGCATGAATTCACGAATTACCAGGAAAGGGTTATGATTCTTGCCTTTGGAAAGTCCAATTTTGTTTCCCTTTCCTGGGATCATTTCTTGAGTATAAATATAAAACAACTTCTACAGTAGATTTTATTCTAAAGGAAACAGAAAAAGAAAAAAGTAGATTTAGCAATGAACTATGTGCTGCAGGAACTTTTTCACAGCAGGAACTTTCATTTCACAGCATTTCTGCAGCACCTTCTAAAGAAAGTCTCCATTTGCAATCTGCTGCTGAGTTTTTCCTTCAATGATTCATAATAAACTTGACATACTGAAACATCACTTTATTTCTACACAACAGTTGTATGTCCCAGTATGTATTTATTAATTGCACAAATATGCAGTTGACAATTTCTAATATTGCCTAACAGATTAGGCCCTAAACTAACTGACCAAAGCTGTCATCTCAGCTGAGACTGACCATTAGTGAAATGTGATGTGAACACTTCATTCTTCTTATGCATATGTTTAGTCTTACGTTTTCCCTTTGTGATCACTGCCTGTTCTCACATTTTCAGCAAAATTACAGAATAGCCTCCACAATTATTTTTGTACTGTTGAGTAAAGCTTTACTCTGTTTCTCAAGTTTGTTAGAAAGCCAGTTCAGGCATTGGCAAACCAGTATATGAATGACTTGCAGGATCTCTACAAGCTTAGAAAGCTGATCTGTAAACAAAATTGGTTTTAGGATGATTCATGGGAAGTCATAAACAAACCATAATACAAGACATGTTCCATTATTTCTATAGCTCCATTCACATGTAGTGCCCATCTTGAAAGAAATACAGCTTGTATATTAATGCTTCTTGTGAATAGATGCAATTAAATAACCATACCCATTGTAAGAGATCATTCTGAAGCAAATAATAGTGAAAAATATTGCCCATGATTGGGATCTGTCACCCTCTAGAGGTACCTAGTTCTATTAAGGAATAGAACTTGAAAAAAGTAAGACTAACCAACTGGAAGATCACTAAGGACTAAAAAAGTGGCCTGGTTTTGATTATTTTTTGTAGAATTATTATCCTAACTAGGGTGATCAGCATGCAAATTGAAAGGAGTGAATTTTGAAAAGGACAAAATATAGGAGGTGGATTCAGAGACTGCTAGTACTCTTTATCATCTGTTAATCCTTCCACTGTGACAGGCCAAATAAGGGCTCTCTATTGTACAAGGACAAATAAGAACACTAATATACTTCCTGTTATGTGATAGTAAACCTTCAACTAAGCTATTTTTTTCCATGCTGGTAAGCAATTTTGCATAAGGAAAAGATCTTCTACTTTAAGTGTAGTCCCTTGTGAATTTTGTACAAGTTAATTACAGATTGGTGAAAAATAAGATAACAGAAGTGCTGATGTAACTTAAATTACAGCATGCTGGACTAAAATACCTAATTTGGATAACATAAATGCATCTTTTGAAACACTGCTCATCTGTGTGTGCAATATTGACTTTGAAGCACATGTAGCTGTTTGCAGCCCAGCAATGTAGGCAAATAAATTTAATACTACATATAATGGTACAAATGTTGTTAGTATGTCACACTAAGATCAGTATGCTATGCCTATCGATGAGTATGCATATGAGTAGTTCCTGCATTGTGAAGATTTGGGCTTAAGTAATGGAGTAAATGCAAGTTGTGAACTAAGATCTTGGTGTCTGGTTAGCGTCTTGAACTTCTGCCATTCTACTACGCTGGGTTTTTTTCTGAGACTATCACACTAATGTGACTTGCTTTCATTTTTTGTCTCAATTACTTCAAATAGTTTTTTCAGCCTAAGGTGTGTCCTGAATCTTCAAACTCTATGCAAGATTTACAGTGTTTACTTCCACAGACAAAAGAACTGTAGATAAATTTATGAAAGGAGTATTTAATAAATCTATTTTTGCATACACCACCGGGAATGATGAAATACAAAACCGAACAAATGTCTCCTTACTTATCCATTATGATCACTTCTTAATTCAGTTGGAGATAACAAACATACCTTCTAGGGCATCTTGTCAGGGAAGTTAAATTTTGCCTGTGCATCTGGCCATAGTTTGAGTTTGTCAAAGGGGGAGAATCATAGTTTGCACAGAGCTGAAAGCAAGCAAAATGTGAAGGTAAGGTCTAAGCATACCATCTAGGTATTGGATTACTTGAATCACTATCTATCTTGGATAAGATGTCCATGGCCCATCTGTGGGTTTTTTATATAGCCTCTGACATGACTTCTCCTTCAGAAGAGCAGAAGTTGCAAACGTGCTAAGTTTGAACATCCTTCTCTGGAAAATTTCTGTTTCCTGGGAGGAGAGTCAGCAGCCAGGCTGACATGATTATCATCTACTGCTGTAATACACAGTCACTGTTAGAACAGAGAGAGGTGTGTGTTTCTTGAGAGGAAAGATGAAGACCATCCATAATAAGACACCTTTGCAAAGGCTGGAAGAGTAGTTGCATGAATTCTCTGTGGTTTAAGAACAGCAAGGGTTGTTGTTTACTTTTGTGTATAGAAGATAGAGGTTATCTCATACAGTGGAAGAAAAAGCATTTAGACAAACACGTCAATCATTGAATTAAGGAAGTTTTATCCCTGTAATCTCAGGGGGCACAGAGGGGATGTTTCCATTGTCATTTTCTACATGCAAAGATAAGATCTAGGAAAGCTGGAGTCATAAAAACAGCACTGGTTGAGCTTTCCACTCTACATTTATTTCCCTACCTCCTAGTAAATGCATGTGGCCTTAAGCTTAACAATAATCTATGCAGAGTTAAATATTTATGAAAAGAGTTTCACTTTAAAAATATCATCTGCACTTTTATCATGCATGTTTATGCTAGATAAGAAGAAATGTGTTTTCAGTCTAATGGAAAAGAACCAGCATTCTATTTCCTGTAAAGAAAGTAAATTCTTTCCCTTAATACAATATGCAGGAAGTTTCCAAGAGCCCCAAGATCACTTAAACAATCATCTTTCTGACACAGCTGCCAACCCTCTTTTGGCTTTAAAAGAAGCAGTTCCACTGTTTTCTGGAGTGTCTAATCTCTGCTAGATAGATTCCATGGAGATACATTCCAATAGCTTAATCTCTACTTGTTTATATTTCTTAAAAAAAGAAAAAGAAAAAGAAAAAGAAAAAGGAAAAGAAAAAGGAAAAGAAAAAGAAAAGGAAAAGGAAAAAGGAAAAGTAAAAGAAAAAGAAAAGGAAAAAAAAAGAAAAAGAAAAAGAAAAAGAAAAGGAAAAAGAAAAGGAAAAAGAAAAAGAAAAGGAAAAGGAAAAAGAAAAAGAAAAAGAGAGACTTCCAGATTAGCATTTAGGTTTTAAATTCCGACATTTTATTTCAAATTAAGAAAAAAAAATAAAAGCACTAGACCTAGGATCTAGGTCCCTAAATATAAACAGAACGCTTGCAGAAATTTTTTGCTTTAGAAAAGGACATTGTAAATTTTAGGAATTATTATGTGGTATAAGCTGTGTTGATCCTAATATTACAAAAGCTTGCAAGTCTGAAGAGGAAAAGTTAATTGATTGAGCATTGGTAGCAATAGTTTCAGTGGGGGCAATTACAAAGTTAATCATACATATGCATGTTTTCAGGACCAGAAATTTTATTAAAAATTAATTTTTATCAGTAACTTTATCATGTCTTCTCAAGATTCTAATTCTTCTGTGACCTACATGTAAAGAAAAACTGAAAGGGAATTTGAACCTATCATAGTTTTCTTTTGTGAACACTAGAGCATAGGGAGTAAGGAAAGTAAGAAATAAAAAAGTGTACTCACCCTTTAGAAAGAAATCGTAACATAAAAATGGAATGACAAATGGGTTCTGTTTGCCCTACAACAGTTTTATGTGGGGCCTTAGATTAAATTTCAATTCTAAATAGTAGTCACTTCTAAATAATAGTTATGTCTCACTTGACATAAACACCTGCTGAAAACTCATTTGAAACAGAACTTTGGCTGTATAAAGGAAAATATTTTCCTTTATACAGTGATGTATTTTGTTCCATTTAGTTAAATCTAAATAAAGGATAAAATGGAAATACTTCCAAAAACTACTTAAAAAAAAACCCCAACAAAAACCACCTACAGAAAACAGAAAAGCAAAATTCCTTTATACCGTGCCTCATTTATTACTGAAGAAAGTATGCCTTAGATAAATCACACTCTCACTCTTCATATGGTCTACTTACAGCTAATATTTTTAGCAGAGAAATATTGAAATGTGAGACTTGTACAAGAAATTACTGCTTATTCACCCAGATAACAATAATAATTATTATTTCTCAATAGGATAGATAGTCTTGAGATAATAACCGTTGCTGGACTTCTACTAAGTAAAAGTAAGATATCTGTTTACAGAAAAGGACCCAGAGATATATAAAACCTTGCTTGATTTATATAGTCTGGGATTCTCATTACAATTTTGCAGTCAAAATAATAACAAATGCTACCCTATATCAACTATATCGACCAGTTTGAAGTAATAACTTTTTCTTCTCAAGCAAGGGTTCGTTTGACTTCCAGTGCCATTTCAACAGTTACCATGCAAATACAGGAAATTATAATTTTTTTATACGTAATTTGTATTATCATTGAAATATTTAACATAGATTTGTAATATTTCCCACAGGAAAATTTCTAGATGTACTAATCTGGATTTTCTGGGGATTGTGGTCTCTTGACAAGGATGGCAGTGATATCTTGTCTTACTTCAGTTCCATGAAGTTGTGATCACCTGCTCATATACAGATGCAGATACTGTTGCTGTCCTTGTGGTAATAAAAGCTTTTATTTAAAATCCTCTAATGAGCCATTGAGGGAAGGATATGAGTAATATTTGAAATTCAGTGCATATGACCTTGACAGACAGCCAGTACAGAACATTAGAGAGGAACACACAATGAAACCAATATGGAAAAAATAAGTATCCTTTTAAACATATTCTATCGAGAAGGAGTTTACTCTTCATAACTCGTTCACAATGGAAATGGGTTGAGGCAAAATGAGGGTTTCTATATCCTCACATATGGACCAGTGTATTCACCAACACCCCGTTTTATTTAATACAGTATCTTAAGAGGATCAAGTTGGATCCATTGGATAGACTTTGGTATATATTCACCAGCAAGTCCAAAAAGTTAAAGAAATTAACATCTGAAAAGGGTGTATGTGTTTAATTATCCTCTAGAGTGAAGCTCTGTTTTTTTTCCAGCTAAACATCTTGTAATAGGTCACTGGAATTCTTCTGGCACCAGGTTATAATGGCCAGAGGTACTTCTATGACTTTCCACAGTTGTTTCACATGGATCTTAAGTTACTTAACTCTTTCTCAAATGGATTCCACTGTAACTCAATAAAAAGTGCTAAGGGGAACTGAGGAGCAATACTGGAGCAAATTTGATTTCAGCTACCACCCACTCTTTAATTGCTTCAGTGTCTGAAGTCTCTGACCATTTAATCTTTGAGGCACTAATAATGTGCCCAAATGATTGGTTACAAGTTTTTAAAAATTGCCTTGTATATATGCATTAGGAGCTGTTGGTAGACTGCAGTGGGAAGGAGTTGCTATAGAAACACCACCTTGACACACTACATTCACTGATGGCTATAAAGAGATACAACAATCCCTAAATAACTACTACTAATCTAGATGACATTAAAAAATGACTAGGTTTTGGCTGTCAAAACTCTTACTTAAAATGTCAGGGCAACTCCCACTCCTTCCCCACACCATTGTCTCTCACCATTCCATTCAAACCTTCTCAGGTGGAACTTTGTTTGAATAGCTACTTGCATGTGTTATTTTGTTCTGCTTTGTGAAGGCATCTGAATTCAGCAGTGATCTGTACAATATGAAGATCTTAACAAAATTAAATAAAATCAGTTGCTTTGTCAGAAAAACCTGTGCCACCAACTGACAAAATAAGTTGAGAGCATCAGATTGGAGTAATCACAGAATCAGAATCAGCTAGGTTGGAAAAGACCTTTAAGATCAAGTCCAACTGTTACCCGATGACTGCCAAGTCAGCCACTAAACCATGTCACTGAAGGGCTCATCTACATGTTTTTTGAACGCTTCCAGGAATGGTGATTCCACCACTTGGTTGTGGCCCAGGTGCAAGTCCCAGCACTCAGCCTTGCTGAACCTCAAACAGTTGTCCACAGCTCATTGATCCAGACTATCCAGATTCTTCTGTAAGAGCTTTCCTACCCTCAAGCAGATCAACACTCTCACCCAACTTCATGTCATCTGCAAATTTAATGAGGGTGCACTTGATCCCCTCATCCAGATTGTCAGTGCTTGGAAGAAAGTAACCTTTTGTTTGCTGTAGTTTTTCCTGTGTGATTCAGAGTGCCTGAAAATTGAAGTCCCATCCATTGATCCAACCCACCTACTTCATAGAATTTTTCTCCTTAATCTGGTAGGTGATGAAATGTGTTCTTTCAGCTATTACCAATTCATCTTTAAACATTTCCAGCATTTAAATACCTGTGAGTGGATAGAATGATACGCACAGTACAATTAATCTCCTTTCTTGAGTGTTACGACGATTCAGTCAGTCTGAGACTACAATCCCAGAAGAAAACTCAAAGGTTAAAGCTATGCAGGACTAAATTAAATACAACCCACCTCATGGTGATTGCCCCATTCTAGCATTAAACCACTCATTTAGGAGATAGAACACCTGAGGTCTCCCCAGCCTGGGGAGAGGTTTAAACCCATTGGCTATTTTGTCCCATTCAGAGTGTTTCTTGCTCTGTAAAATTAAAACCAAAAGAGAATGTGATTGAAACAGAATGATTAGGAAACGTATCTGGAAAAAATCATCACAGCTGGATTGTCCTCCAAGGCAAATGAAGAAAAGAGAAGACTTAAGCAGGATCTTCCTCTGAAGACGTTAGATACCTCCTTTTCTCTGCTGACCAAGATTGCAGATGGTTCTTTTAGATTACTTGGGTTGGTGTCTTTCTCCTTTCTAGATGTAAGCATCTACGATGTAATTTGGATAACAGCTGACCCAGGTATCTAAAGCGTTAAGAATTCCAAATTCCAGATTCATTTTCCTCTTTATAAAATTTCCAACCTTGTAACTAAACGAAATGCATTTATTTTTGGTCTATAAATACTTAATTTTTTTTTTCCTCTCAGTTAGAATTTTCCACTTAATTGGTTGTCCTGGTTTTGGCTGGGATAGAGTTAATTTTCTTCCTAGTAGCAGGTACAGTGCTGTGTCTGGATTTAGGATGAGAATAATGTTGATAATACACCAATGTTTTAGTTGTTGCTAAGCAGTGTTTACACTAAATCAGGGACTTCTCAGCTTCTCACACCGCACACCAGCAAGCAGGTTGGGGGCACAAGGGGCTGGGACATGACACAGCCAGGACAGCTGGCTGTGTCATATGGCATTTCATACCATGTGATGTCATGTTCAGTATATAATCTTGGGAAAAGCTGGCCAGGGGCCACTGCTTGGGAACTGTCTGAGCATCAGGTGGTGAGTGGTGAGCAATTACATTGTGCATCATTTGTTTTGCATATCCTAATTTTAGTATTACTTTCCCTTCCTTTTCTGTCTTACTGAACTGTTTTTATCTCAACCCACGAATTTTACTGTTTTTTCCCCAATTCTCTTCCCCATCCCAGTGGTGGGGGGATGGGGAGTGAGGGAGTGGCTATATGATGTTTAACTGCCTGCTGGGTTAAACCATTACAGTCCTTTTTGACACCCAGTGTGGAGCTCAAAGGGTTCAGATAATGCCAGATTTGGCTAGAGTGCGTTAAAACACATTTATTATAAGCATTCATTATATTAGTTTGATAGTTATTTGTCACAATGTTCACTTATTTGCTCTTGTAAAAGTCTCTCTCCAAGTCCAGGAAGCAGTCTCTGCTCTGATGTAACAAAAATCATCTCTACTTTTGTGCTTTATTTTCTATTTCAGAGATACTTTGGTGGCACAAAGACTCATATTGTAGAGTGCAACCCTGCTTCTCTCTCCTGTTGAGCAATTGCTTTCTTACTCACCCTAAGAAGTGATGAATACCATATTTGAAAGTAATGACTGTTTTAAAAGTTCTCCCAATAAAGTTATTTGCTTTCTAATGTTCTATATTTGCTTGAGGGGAACTAATGTTTTACTAAAAGATTGGCCATTCCCACGGCAAATATGAATTACTGTCTTTTCCCTGTCTTTTCTTTTCTTACAGAGTAAAGAGATACCATGAAAACATAGCACATCTCACTCCAGACACCAAATTCAAAACTAGACAAGCAAACGACAAAATCTCCAGCTATCTAAAGAAACAGTTTCTTCACAATCTGACTTTGTCATTGCTTAGATCTGAAACACTGAACATGTCTACAAATTCATTGTTTTTCAGAAAGTAATTTCATCATATGGTAATCCTGAACTTAAATTATTTTTTCACCCCTCTGAAGTTAGGTGACACCCTGACCGTGCAATGGTAGCTGACTGAAATGATCGCTAATTTAGTAGTCCTGATAAATAAACCTGACAGGTTTTCAGTTTTATCAGAAATACAAAGGAAGATTTTTTTTATATATTTAATTTTAGAGTACTAAAATTATTCAGTGTTATAAACTAAATGAAAAAAATGTCAGTTATGTCTGTAATCATTACATGATTTTGAAGGTTAATTGATAATAAAATCTGAAATGTCCAAGCCCTTCCAACCATAACTATTATATCATTTTTAGAATAAAGATCACATAGCTATTGAACTATAACAGACCTCCCAGTTTTTATGTATTATGTCTCAGGAGGTCTGTTAATCTCTTCTGGGCCATCTGTCCTATTTGAATCAGAGAAGATAAGGACTTGCAGGATCAGGGAGAAAGTAGAGTAATGCATTCTGGGACATATCTAACTGCCAGGAGGGGCAATTAAATAAGGATCATTGAACAGGGCATGTGAATGGCTAAAAGTCTGGCTCGAAGATTCCTAGAACTGTAATTGTTCAAATGGAATTTTATGAAAGCATGCTGAAGAAAGAAAAAAGACAGTGGTTGAAGTCTGGATTCTCCAGACTTTCTCAGACATTACTTCCTTGTCTTTGTGCTATTTGTCTCCTACTCATTGATGGTTTTGGCTTAAAAAGAAAAAATATATTCTTTTTATCTAAGTTTATAATTGCATAAAAATGGCAGTATCATTTAATGAGACTCTTGGTCTCAATTGTTGATCTTTGCAGGAGAAAGTGGTTTTTTTATTTGTTTTGGTTTTTTGCTACAAGGTTTACTCGTGGTATAAAATTTTTAAACAACCACTAAAGAAAGCAGCAATATTTAACAAGCCACAGAATTCTGATAATGAAGTTTACTGAAGTCTAGCAGTCATGGGCACCTCGTATTGCCCTGGTGGAATGAGCTTTTAAGCTGCACACAGGTCTAGGAGCAGGTGCCAGAAAGGCTCCAGAGAGCTCGGCTCCTCACCACCATTGTCGTTTGGTCCTATGCCATACCAATGCTCTCCTCGGGGGTAATCCTTTTTCTGTCTCCACTACCAGAATGATTTGCTGTTGGTTTATCAGCCTACCCCTGTGAAGAAGAACACAGAGACTTCTCTTTAATTGGGACTATGCATTTTGGAACAGCTCGAGAAATTTTAATGGCCTTCTAGATGTCAGTGGGGAACAGCACTTTTCGTCAGGTTCAGCTATTCAGTAAGGAACAACCTTTTCAGAGCTTGTCAGCAACTGAGTTTAGACTGCTGTATGTGCATTTGCTACTCTTTGAATGCTCCATCTCTCTGCAAGCAATATTGTTCAACAAGGGAAAAGCACTTTTTATTATTTCAACTGTAAACATCAGAAGTTGGCTCTCATCTTTTTCCTCTTCAACTTAGCATAAATAACCAACTAGTCAAAGAATAAGAGCTGCCTTAAACCTAATAAAAAAGAATCTGAATAGTGAAAGGATTAAAAAATCTGAGCTTCAGATGTGGCTCCCTGATAATAACATTGTTATGCTAAGCCACTGGGTTGACTAGACTGAAATCACATACTGAACCTTGTTTTTAAGCACATCATTTCAGAGGCTGAATTTCATACTTCGGCTTTCCTAATCTGTGAAACTTCCATGTACAACAAAGTTAAAATGTTATTTTGAATTTCATGTGTTTTTACCATGTGCATTGGAATACTGTGCAAAGCCATAAACAATATTTAATTTCTTCCTATAATATTTATTCCCTTTTGTATTATTTTTTAATAGTGACTATGACCTTGCTTTTCCTATGACCTCACCATCTGGAAAGCTGATATGATTACCACTAGGTCAGAGAGCAGCCATGTCTCTGGCCCCAATAATTCCATTAAAAGGAGATGGGAAAATGTAAAGGAGGTATTTTATTTAATGTAAGAATTCAATGCCAGCTAGGAGATAAAGATCCCTCAAACCAGAGATATCCCACCACAGTGAGGATTCCTTTCTACCACACCTACATTCATTCCCCAGACAGAGTCACTACCTGTAATCTACAGGTTGCTAGGGTCCTAGGCAATCTCCTGAGATATCAGTCGAGCAGCTGAAGCCATCACTTGGTGCTTTTGTTTCTGTGTGTCCTTGCCCTTATAAATTTGGTATGTAGCTTAGAGATGAAAAGAGGCTATAGCATTTTTGAAGGTCAAAAGTGACTGGTGGTTTGGTGTTGAGGACTGAGCTTTCAGATCTTGTCTTGAAAACAGTCAGGCACCTTACTTCACCTAAGGGTTATTTAAAGAAGATCTGGCAGAGGCTGAGGATTAAAACAAATTTTCCATGGGTGTCATCCTGTTTTGAATGAATCCACATTCCTCAGGGCACTAGTGGTACTTGTCACCAGCAGTAGTTTGTTCTTATCTGTTGGACTTCATGTCATCAAGCAGGAAAGAAAGTGTCAAATTTATTTAAGATGAAGATGATCTGATTCCTAAAAACAAATGTCACATGATAATATTTATATATGTTAAATTTTCATGATTCTGGCATATTCTTCGCATCTTCTGGAGTAACTGGTCAAGGACATGTTTTGTCAAGGACTATTGAACAGAATGCTATTCTATTTAAAGGCTATAATGACTTCCGAAGTACTGCAGATAGTAGTTTAGTAATACGAGTCAGTGGTAGGCAAGGGGTATACGGTTCCAAAGATGTGAGATTATCTCAGTGAGTGTGTCCACTTTGATGTAGTGAATGATGGACTGACTGTCATATAGCCAGCTTCCAGACAATGCCAACTTGCAGTGGGATTAGATTTCTGGAAGATATGTAATCCCAACATCCTGCCTTGGTCAGCCCTTGCCCAGAGGAATTCTGTCTAACCTCTGCTGGCTGTGCCATACCTAAAGGACTTAATGACTTCCAGTTTATGCAGACTGGATCTGGAAACAGAGTGAGACAGCAGACTCATGTCTGAAGGGTGTCTCCAGCCCTTCAGCCCAGAACATATACTGGCTTCAGCAAAGTTCCCAACCCTTTATGAGATTCCTACAGCTACCTGTAGGGTAAGCCTGATGCTAGTAAGTCCACTGCGCTGTATGTGCAGAGGGGCTGGCCATGTCCACCAGCAAGGGTTGTAGGGATATGATGTGGTGTATAAAAGACCTTGGATTTAAACATCTGTAGGAGGACACCCTAAAACACTCTAAATGTTTTAAATGTCCAAAATGTCTAAATGTAAAAAAAACACTCTTAAAAGTGCTTTTAGATTGCAGTATAGTTGTGACTAAAAAGACATTTTTTAAATAGCTCTTAGATACATACTGTTTCCTTAGAATTCAGAATTAGGCACAGAGATACTTTTAAAAATGTTCATTTTAATGCTTTAATGGATTCTGGCCATATTATACCTTACAGCTAATGATTGTATTAAATAACATTTTGAGGATTTGGTAGAAAAGAACTTGTATTTCTGTTCTCTTTCGTCTTGAAAGTCTCTCAACTTGAAAAATTGGTTATGTTCATTCCTATTGAAAACAACCTACAATCCTTGCTTAAAGAAATAAAGAAATGCAACTTTCCCGAAATGCAACTTTCCCAAAATGCAAAGGTCCCAATTTCCCCAGATTGTATAGAAAAAAGGTACACAGAACACAACTGTTTTGCATTTCTGGGAAATATGTAAAAATGACAACATGTTAGCAAAGAAAGCAAGATGCCCATTCTTTCTACTGCACAAAAGATCTGGAGAGCATAATAAGCTGAGAGCTTCACCAGAATTTCTGCTTAGCTCTTTTCCTACCCTCCCTGAAACTCTGACAATTATAAAATTATGTCTGTAGATCTCTGGCCCTCATGATTCCTCCTCAGTGCTCTTAACTTCCTGAATGATTAAAATCACCCCAGGGGAGTTAAAGCTGCAGTGAAAGAAATGTGTGATTACTGTGTACTTCAAAGTATTTCAAACTGGATGCATAACAGACAAAATAACTAGCCCATAGGTGCAGCAAAACTGTCTCAAATCAGGTGAATGCAAATTTCAGTTGTGCTACAAAAGAAGTTGTACTGTACTAATTCTTATGAAGTCTTTTTGCCATGCATAAAAATTGGCCAAGGTTTTCTGAGTATTTTAGAGATTATTTTCATTCTCTTTTTTTCCCCAACTTCTCTTGCTCTCTTAACACAGTTGTTGGATACCCTGCCTTAAGATAAGAAGTGTAAGATGTCTATGTTTCCCTTTCTGTACAATCTTAAACAATGAAAGATCTGATTTCACCATTTCTGCTGTTTGCAGTGAATTTTTTTCACACAGCTCTAGATGGCACTGCTGATAAACAGCTAGTACATTCAGCAGGGACAGATTTTACTTGGTGAACTGCTACAATTGATTTGGAGTCCTAACCTTTCCTCCACTTACCCTGTTTCCCACTCTACCACCTGCAGCCCTATAAACAGAAAGACTTGCACGATGGAAGCCATCTGTACAGTAACTCATGTCATCAGAGTGCTGAAGAGCTGTTCTGCTCAAGTGTTATCAATGTCTTCCAATTCACTGTGTATTTTTCTTATTGCTAAAAACAATCCCAAGCATTCTTTTTGGTGGATTAGTAAGGAATTCAAGTAGCAGATGTTCAAATCACTTTTTATTTTTTGCATATTGAATCTCCATAAGGGTACTAAGATCTGTTTCTAGGTCTTTGTGCTAAGTGTAGCAGTTCAATCATCTCTGCCCTATAGACAGTAACTATGATATAAGGAGATAACTTGAATATATTATCTGAAAACCTATGTACATTTTTTTATATTATGTTTAGCCTTCCTGGGAAATGCCAAAACCAGCATACACTGATTTTTATTCCTATGTTTTCCCCACAAAGAATAAACATCATGTCATAGGAAATACTTGAATAATTGTTTACAGGTTAGTGACGAACAAAATTCCTTCAGTCAAAACTCTACCTAATGTAGAACAAATAGAAACTTCTACCTGGCATTCCTCTGTATAAATTCCTCCCTGTATAAATTCAGCATACAAAGTTGTCCCCTGAAGGCATGACTGAAGTTGTCTACCAGATTGGTTGAAGTAGTAGATTTTTGATAACATACTTGTCCTCTTTCTTGTGTATGTTGAGACATAGACTTCTCATTATATTTTTTTTCCAGGGTAAGCAACTTTAGGTGCATACACATTAATATTGCTGTATTAGTAAAATAAACAGTGCCAGGGAATTTTCTCAAGCAGTTTAATGGAAACTTCTACATTGGTAAATCTTAGGACTCAAGCAAGCACAGTTTTGGCACATTGTCTAGGACTTCCCTAGCAATTCTTAGTTATAGTTTAGGAGTAAGAACCTTCCAGGAACCATTACCAAAGGGCAATTTGTATTTACATAACTTGTTCTGGAGGCAGTGAAACTATACAAGCATGAATACAAGTTTTTCTATGCCAGATAGCTTCAGTGTTCCAATATATTCCTGGGCAGATTTAATTTGCTAGACAGAAATAACCTAAATTTGCAGTGGTTTCCCTCTCCAAAGAAATACATCACTGCTTTCAAACCATAAGCTTATGAACAGACATAGGTACTGTGGTTACAGAATCCAGACAAAAATGGAATAAAGAAAGGCATTAGAACACATCCATTTATACCATCTCATTCCAAGGAATTATTAAAACATGAGGAATCTTTGAGACTTTACTATGAAAGTTTTGTATTTAGCATGCCAATCTAGTTATATTGGTTGAGTGTGATATTCTGCAGAAAAATGCTGATATTTTCCCAGAGAAAGTTTTTAATTTGGAAATTCTATCTATCATCTATTACGTGATGGTAGATGAAACACATAATCCTTGTCAATCTTGATCTACAGGCAATAAAATGGCTGTAAAATTAACATTTCACAAAACTCTAGAAATAATTTTATTCTTTGTAATCTTTAGGATCTTTAGATTAAATGAATTTCCCAGCATAACTAAAAATCATTATATCTGTTTTTAATTGCCCTTTACAGTTAACCCAATAGACCATGTAAAATATCAAGGCATAGAGGAACATAATTTGGCAAATGCATTTCAAATCCTACAAGATCTATGTGTTTCAGAGCCTCCTCAGTTGAAAATTATTTAGCCAAGTTGCTGATCAGGTTTCTTGAAGGGAATTATTCTATGGTATGTCACTAGTCACAAACAAACTTGTCTGATAACCATGTGTAGTGATGGCTGCAAATGACAGAAGTACAGGTACTATTTTAAGTTAATCCGCTCAAGTGAGGACAATAGATGTGTACCTTGAAAGTAGAAGAATAGATCTTATTACAACATGGAATCTGCAGATTTAACTCATAAATAGTGCAATGAAACTAGTGCATCATACAAGATTGCAAAGGGTAGCTATATTCAGGCCCGCTGGGAGTATTATCAGTAGATAAAAATCACCACTTCTTCTGTCATGTATCCAACTCATAAAACTGATCTTGCATACTTTTAACTTTTATCATTATTGACTAGAAAGATAATATATATATTTTTTAAGAACTATTCAAAGCTATTCCTAAGTAAAGAATGAACATTTTCTATGTGAAGAAATAAAAAGGATATTGCTTTCTCTCTTTCAGGATATTTCTGCAGTCAGTTCCTGCAGTTGGTCAACTTGGATGTTTTTTAAACTTGAAACATTGTAGATATGTATCACTTTTGATGAAGATTCTGATGGGAACTCTTCTGAGAGTCAATGGGGACTGAAAGGAAGCTATTTTACTTTTGGAAATATGATGCCTACAATGCTATTTTAAAATACAGACACCTTGCACTTTGTGTAAGATTACACGCTCATGCTGTAAGATTATTCATCTGCTTAAAGATTTTTTTCTTTCTGTAATAGTTGAACTAGCTGAGAAAAAATGTTGAAAGGAAAAGATATGAGAAGTTTGGAAAAGCATTGCCCTCTTCCATATAACTTTTTAATTTTAGTATAAAGGCAAAAAAACCCTTGACAGAATGCTGCAAATATCCACACTTACACAAATGAATGCCTTGACAAGATTTTTAGTTTTCATTTCCATCACTTTATAAATGACTTTTCTTGGTTAGTATCTGTTTTTTGGGAACTCAAATGAATACCTGTTTGGGTCAACCACAGTAAGATTATTCTCAAACTAGGTTTCATTAATAAGGCACACAATTCCACTAAGAGACATATAAAAGTAGCTAAAAACTACTATACCGTGTGTTTGCTTGTCTGAAACAGGCATACCGGAAGGCCACATTAAATATCTTAAATGATGACGATTCTATCAATTCCTTTGGCAGGTTTTTGTAATTTCTTAATCTTACTTTATGAGCTAAAGATTTTCTTAAATCAAGATAAAATTTCCTAGTTTAAAGAGAACACTCATTTAGTCTTATTCTGCCCTTGTTGGCTAATGAGAATAATTGGTCTCCATACTCTTATAACATTCTTTTATGTATTTGTAGGCAGTTATCATGGTTCCCCAGTGGTCATTATGTTTGGGTATTGAACATCTGCTCAGGAGTTTATTGATGCTGCAGATAGTACCGTATCTACAGGGAGTAATAGCACATTGCACTGTGTAGCCATTCTGGAAGCCCTACCTGCAGGAAGGTCACTCGGTAGTAAATCAGAAACACCTACAAAATGCAAAGTCCTTACCATGAACACAAAGAAGGAATTTATTTCTTCACATTCGGGTGAATCAAGCCTTTGAAAAGCAAGAGATATGAACTGTTACAAGCATATAGATTTGTGTCACTTATTTAAAAATTTCTATATATTTGATCGTGATGTTTTCATGGTGTCTCAAAGCATCAGAAAAAGTTTTATATTTATTCCTAGACATTTTATTCTGAATTCCCGTGAGGTTTTGATATTTCTATAGTACCTTCCATGCCTGAGAAGAAAATATTACAAGCCTGACAGGTGTTGACAAGCAAAACATTTGTTAGTGAAACATGGTATTAATTATAAAGTTTGTGTCCTTTGTTTTGATCCCTGCTTTGTCTGAGGGTAATTTTCAGGTAAGAAGCACTTGCTTTTAAAGTCTATAGGGAAAAAAAAAAGGAGGAAGTTTTGGGCAACATTATAAAAAAAAATAGAGGACTTCAACCTAAGTGAACACCCTGATCTACAGATCATTTCTCTTTTATTTAATAATTAATGCCAGCTACACCATGACTCTTGAATCCTCCACAGATAAGAAATAATTAAGTTAACATCACTAATATTATATGCAATATCTCAATCAATGAGAATTTTAAAGTGAGAATGAAACCAAAAGAAAACAGGCCTTTGGGTTTCCTGCAACTTAAGTGAAAGACACATTCACACAGATGCAAATACCATTGCACTTTAAGAGTTTTGTATCGTCTGTTATAATAATTGCTATATCTGCCAGCCAAGTAATGACTTTTCAGTGACACTCTCACTCTGCACTTAACACTTTTTTCCTCAGTCCCCCACAACATCCTGTGAACATGATAATGATTAGACAATTCTCTTACGGTGGCTACAGCATTAAAAGAAAGAGAGAAAGAAAGAAAAAAATTTAATATCTAAAGAACTATCTGTTACTGTTAGCCAGTGCCCTGGGTTCAGCTACAGCAGTCATTTTTTCTCCTTCTTAGTAGCTGGTGCAGTGCTGTGGTTTTGACTTTCAGCCTGGGAACAACGCTGATAACACCGATGTTTTTAGTTGTTGCTCAGTAATGTTTACTCTGACCAAGGACTTTCTCAGTCTCATGCTCTGCCAGGGAGGAGGGGAAGCCAGGAGGAAGCAGAGGCAGGACACCTGACCCAAACTGGCCAAAGGGGTATTCCATACCACAGCACGTCATGCCCAGTATAGAAACTGGGGGGAGTTACCCGGAAGGCCCAGATCGCTGCTCGGGTCGGGCTGAGTATCGGTCGGCGGGTGGTGAGCGGTTGTGTCCTTTTCCCTTGTTATTCCTCTTATCATTATTATTGGTAGCAGTAGTGGTTTGTATTATACCTTAGTTACTGGAGAGCTGTTATCTCAACCCGTGGGAGTTACATTCCTTCGATTCTCCTCCCCATCCCTCCGGGAGCGGGTGGAGGAAGGAAGTGGGGGGGAGTGATCGAGCGGCTGTGTGGTTCCAAGTTGCCGGCTGGGCTTAAACCACGACAGCCAGCAATATATTTGTAAGTGAAAGTATTATCTGTTGTGCAACCCCAAAATTTTGTGTCCATGAGCTGTGATAAAGATGTGACACCGAATGCTGAATATTGCTGTCCTATGTTTATGTACTGATAGAACAGTGTGGTGGTATCTTACTCTGTGCAAAAAAAACCCAAAAACAAACTACTGGCAGATTAGCAGCCAGAATGCTGAGAGCCTTTCAATTTGAAGGCATGGTGTGGGCCAACTGGCACAGCGTTTATGAAAGGGGCATTCACACCATGCACATTGCTAAGCTGCCCACTGTGAATGAAAGAGAGACAAGCAAAGTGTTTTTGAAACAAAGCCTAGAAAAAGAACATCAAAGAGTTGGGAACAATGAAGGGCCATTGTCAGAATGGGATCATGAAAGACTGAAGCCCTGTAGCAAGGCTGGCAGGTGGACACATGCTGCTGCAGATCACAGCAGCAGGACAAGCCATCAGGACGCCAGACATAGTTGGCAAGGTTGTTAGAACCAAGTTGGGGTAGATCAGGAGCCCTGCAGAGAAAGGATTAGCAGCTATGAGCATAGTTTAGACAGCAGGAAGGCAGACTAAAAATCTACAGTCCACTAGCATCTACCTTTGTGCTTTTCTCCTGTTTGCAGTCAGTGAAAAAGACCATCAAGAAATGAAATGTTTTAGAAGTTCACTTGATATGTCGGCCTAAAATAAAATTCTGCTCTATTCTATTCCCAAGTCTGGGGACTGAGAGCATTCATTTTCTCTGTAGTAGATAAGGAGAAATAAGTCCAGGCATCTATCTTCCACCAACTCTAATTTATTCTACATTCAAGACAAATCTTGGCATCATCAAAACCATTTAAGTTTCTGTGGAAATACTATAATCAGAAAACCCTATGCATGTAGAGGTGAGTGCTCTACATGCTGTTTTTGACTAGTTTCTCATAGATAGCCTAGAAATCCAGCATGTAAGCCTAGAGATCTGAGATGTAATGAGAATTCACAATGAACTGCATCAAAGTCCCATGCCCATGTTTTGGCATGGACTCTAACACTTGAAGCTTAGGTCTCCTTGATGACTTAAGCTGCAGGAATTTTCTGAAGTTTGGTTAACCTCTTGCTGAGGTTTCAGATCTGAGGGCCAAGCAAGTCCTCTGCATTACTACCTCATGAAGGAGTCTGACCTCCTTCACAGTAAAGTTGGAGGTTGCAGCATAATCCTTCTCCCTTTCTGTTCTGGTCTTTATGGTCCCTGTATGAAAATGGAGAGAATAACTGGAAGAAAATACTTCCAATGAAAGATCTGTCCTCTGGTGTTGTGGGACAGAAGGAGGGATTGTCAGAAAATAGGACTTCTTATCTTGTACATGGTTATCCTGTCTAAATTATTAGACAAAACTCTCACTTCAGTATAGGTATCAAATCGAAATCAAACTGATATAAATCTACTTAATTTATCATTATTTATTTACTTATTTTACTAACAGTTCTCACCCTGATAAACTATCACAGCTAGTTACATGATTGATTGCATTGAGATAATAACAGTAACAATAATGTTTATACTGGTTTTATTTCATGAGACATATGAATTGTATTTTCTGGCTTTGACTTATGATTCAGCTCATATAATAACTGGTCAGCTCAGAAGTAAATGAATAAAAACCCATGTGTGTTCAGAGAAGCATTCATTTTTACTTCTTGCCTTTGCTCTAAATAGTGATTGAGGAGTTCTATAACTACATATAGACTTTGCTGGTCTGGACTTTTCGCTTGGATCTTTTCATCAGAATTGAGCCATGCTAGGGAACTCTTGCATCTGCCAAACCTAAAATTACCTAGGTATACTTTCCCACATTGTGCTACTTACACATAAATCATAAGTTATTCTAAAGAATTCAGGTGAGCTCCTGCAGATATCACTATCTATGTATTCTGATATATTTCTATTTTTTTCTGTGGCTGAATCTCAGAATTCCATAAAATTGCTGAATACACAGCGAGTGGCAACGGTGCTGAAGTACCAGAGAAAATGACAAAACATCTTGCAACATCCATTTTTTTGCTCCTTGAGACTCCTTTGCACATCATTCTTTCCTGATCCTCCGGTGACCTTACTGGGGTTTTTTTTAGTTTATAGTTGTATCTTCTTGGTATGATTACTCTCTTAGTGATGTAGTTCAGCCAATCAGATGATCATCTCCTCAGGAAAGTGGTGGATTCCCCGGTGTTGGACACCTTTTAAGATTCAACTGTAGCTATCACCAGATAGGGTGCTGGGCCATCTTGTCTAAATCACGCTTTTGGCAGGAACGGTTGGAACAGATGATCCTTGGGGTAACTCCCAACCTGGTATTCTGTTATTCTATGATTCTCATTAAGCCCGAACATGTTCAGGTCTTCCTTGTTGTGTTACTACTGACAATATCATAATTTTTCTTGGAATCTAAAAGGCACCTTCAACGTGGATATCTTGAGGTCTTTATGCTCATGCTATCCCAGTCTTAGGGATTATTTTCTACGTACTTTTGTGTATGAAAAGATGTTTTCAAAGACCTTCTTTTTTTTTTTTTTTTTTTACACTTTTCCAGTTAACTAATACTGCTGAAGCTCACTGGTTTCATTTGGGATAATTTTTATGCCTTTTCTTGTAGCAATTCAGTATCCTCATTCACATATATTCAGAATAGCTGCAAATCTGGTTTTCTGCTCTCTCCGCAGCATACTCTATAACAACCTGGTCAGCTTTAGTTTTAAGAATGTCTTGGCTCTACTTTTTACACTTTTCCAGTTAACTAATACTGCTGAAGCTCACTGGTTTCATTTGGGATAATTTTTATGCCTTTTCTTGTAGCAATTCAGTATCCTCATTCACATATATTCAGAATAGCTGCAAATCTGGTTTTCTGCTCTCTCCGCAGCATACTCTATAACAACCTGGTCAGCTTTAGTTTTAAGAATGTCTTGGCTCTACTTTTCATCTGTTGTTTCTCATTGAGAAATTGAATTTTACCTTGAATTCCCAATGCTGTGCCAAGCTTCAGCTATTACATTTTTAAAGCAAACACAATGACACTTGCTTCCTGGTTGTTAATCCCATCTGGAAAAGGATCCTGAGGAAACTTCTGCTAAATTACATCACCACTATTTTTTACCCTCCTAAGAAGTTTTGCTTGATCAGATACCAACAAGAGACTTAGCAGAGGTAATCCACTGACAAGAATTGTGGTGATCAGTTTCTTCGTATTGTTTTGATGTAAGCCCCCTCTGTTTGAATCTGCTTTCTTATAGTTAAATCAGAAATTGTAATTTCAGGACATTTTGTTCCAGGAATATACAGCACCTGACACAAGAGGGAATGGGAAATGATTAGGGCTTCTAAGTGCCAAATGATAATTATAATCAATAAGAATTTGCAGGAATGTGATGTTACCCCTTTCGTTGATGAAGCTGGACCATTATTCGATGAGGTTATACACAGATTTAGCAGCTTTATCATATTTTACTTTCTTACACCAAAGAAAAATGAGCTATAAATGGGAGCTGTTTGAGGAACTCAGTTTAGATTTAATTAGAAACAGAAGTTAAAAGGCAAAAGCCAGGCAGGAGTAAGCTGTCAGTGAAGGTTGAGGCTATTATAAAACTGATAAGAAAGAAAGTGTGGGGTTTTAAATTGAGATTGCTGGTAGGGTGGCTGTGGGTTTCTGTAGTGATAAACTGTAGTTACAGATTCCAGGAGCCCCTGATGAAAAGCTGTCCTCATTCCCTAGTGCTTTATGAGAACACTGCAGTCTCTTGGAATATTTTTCAAGCAGAAAGCCATCATCATGACAACACTGGAGAAAGAAGGGCAAAAAAAATTCTTTCTGGTAGGGAAATAAAGACATCTTAAGCTCAACTTCAAAAGCTCTCTACAGCAAACAGTAGCTGTGGAGATACCGTTTCATCTTTGCCTCTGGGATATTATTAAGCCTTTCTAGTAGCTCTAACTGCAGGAGAAGGGATTACAGAAGTTGCTGCTGTGTAGCTGCCTGACATACGAATATCTGGAAAAGCACAGATCACGTTTTGGTACAAGGGCCACTTATTAGACAGCACCGAAAGCTTAACCTAGAATGAATAGCACAGCACTGTCTGCTAGCTGCACACAAACAAAAAACATGCAAGACCCTCATGATTCATGCTGGTCTTTTAAGTGCTTCGGGAGAATATTCAGGCTCGCAGCTTCTCTTTTGTCACGGCTGTGTATACAGAGAGTGGTGCTAATTGAGGCTGTGCTGCTTTGGTACAGAGAGCCACGCCACGCCATTCACCCTGCTTCACTTAAGGCTGTGTCAGCATTTCCATGACAAATCCTTACTTTCAAGGGTTTACAGCTTAATCATAGCAAAATCCGCAATTGGCTGAAATGACACACACTGTTCCAGTGTTAAAGGCTTTGTGTGTGAGCACCAGAAACACAGAGAAGTAAATGATTTCAGGTGTTACTATTTACTTCGAGCTCCTGCTTTGGCCTGTTAATGCCTTTGTATTTTAAAATGGATAATGTAGAGTCTGGTTCATATTGTGACTTAATTGTTACATTTGAAATGGGGAAAAAAAAATCAAAAGAACCGTATGTTTTTTCAGTGCTTTTCAACAAATTGTTAAGGATTTTGCAAGATTAGCTTGGTAAATCAGGGATCGGAAAATAAGTTGCAAAGTGGTAGAAGTCAGTTTAGAAACAGCTGCTCTCAAAACAAGTCCAGTTTTGCTTTGTTAATCCTGTAAAATTGCACTGGACTGAGCAGCTATGCTTTCTAGGCCTCTACATAAATAAGTCTCAGGCAGTGGGCAGCACATGATGTCTATAGCATCTGCTACACCACGCCAAGTCTCAGGCACTTGCACTGGAAGACAGATTTTGTTTTTTAAAGAGTAGCATGAAAAAGGAAAGTCACCTCCTCTAAATACTGATAAGAAATGGTGTGACATTACGAAGCTGGAGAGCTGTCATGTTTGGAGGATGGTCACCGCAATAAATAGTTTTCAGGGCATCAGCAGCAAGTGGTTCCTGGTCAAAGGTGATGAAAAGCTGGGTGCTTCAGCATGACCTGTGTAAAATCAGGCAGGTGTCTGTAGGTTTGGATATAAGCTCGATACTTTTCCATGTCTGTAAGTCAAGTGCTGATGCTGTCATTTTTATTCTTAAGGAGCTGCTCTCTGACACTTGTGATACTCATAAATAGAACTGTTGATACGAACTTGAGAAGGAGCCACAAAACTTTTCTTTCGCCCCAGATGCAGTCTCTATGTTGACGGCATATATGGCCACCAATCTCAGCTACTCAATTCTGTAATTAAAGTAAGGATATTATTCTGCCTGAATTTATACCTGCTAATTTGCAGGATTCATACAAATCACACAATACCTTTCTCACTTTTCATTTGCAAAAATTGTGTGAGTCCAAGCACACAGAGTCTGTGTATAATAGACTTTGATACCTCATGTAAATATAGACCTTCAGAGAGAGATTTAAAATATATTTAATGTTATTTTTCTCATTTTAAATAACAGTATATAATAATGACTGCTGGGAATACATGTCTCCTAGGTGACTATGAAAATTTACTTTATGCTTCAATGTTTTTCCATATATGAACAGTATGTAATTATTGATTTTAGAAAAGTTAATTGATGAAAATATCATTAATTTTTAGGATTATGAAAAGCAAATCAGATTAAGTGGGGAATACTGTCACTTATTTAATTGAAAGAAAGCATAAGGGACCTGTAAATGGAATTCCTGAATGAACTAGTGGCTAGAAATGAAACAGTTTTTATAAATAGCTGTTTTGCAAAACAGGTCCAAACTTCCACTTTGAAGAATTTATCATTAGCCTTACTATAATTACTCAAATGGGGCTTTAAATAACAGAGCACTTTGATGAATAATATACACAAAATATAAATGAATAAGCAATGTTAAAAGAAGTGAAGCAGCATTAAAAATATTCTGGGATTTAGTCAGCTGGATCTTTCATGTGACAATGAAATAAATGTGAAATCAAACAAAAGAACATATAAGCAGAAAGTATCGCTCCTGCAAGAAAGTGGCTCATGTGTTGTGCTTTAGCTTGTCTTAACTTGTCTGTGCTGTGTAAAAATTAAATGGCTGACATGACATCATCAGACTAAGTGGAATTTGAGATGTTGCCGTGCTATGACACTGCTGGTTTTCTACATGTCTATCACTGAATTATCTGTTTCTTGTTTAGCAGATAAGGCAGTGCATATTCCTTGGGTTTAGCGCCATCAGAATATTGCAAACTGAAAAGCTCTTTAGTTGTAACAATGAGGAAATTGCCAGCAAACTCTGCTTATTAGTTTTAACTACTTCAAATCAAACTAGAACGTTCTTGAGATGGAGAGAAGGAATAGCACAAATGGTAGCACAGTACTGTGGCACAGCAGTGCTCTCAATCAGCTCTCGGAAGGCAATACTATCTCACTTGGGTATAGTGTCCATATAGAGGTTGTCAGAAAGGGAAATTGCATGATCTGCCTGTCTTAGGAATCTGAAATTCGGGGATTTTCTGAGGCTAGGACCAGCTTGTATTTCAGTTTACATTTCAGAGAAACAACAAGGGTTGTACTGACTATTGATGTTCCAGAGATGTGGTAAATTGAAATCTGGAAATTATTTTGTGAAACTTGCTTTCAACATCCCAAATTTTTCTTTCTCCTCTGTCCTTCCTCCTTCTTCTCTCTGTGTGTTCATCTGTATATTAAATACTGTAACTATGGGATCAAAAACTACTTTCCAGGTGGGAATGCCTTTAAAGAAGATATGTTTTAATTATTGACTTCATGTCAGAAATAAATAACTGAATGAATCTGAATACAGTTGTTGCAGAGGATATCTGTCTAGGAGCTTAACGGTCTCCTCTGATCTTATAATCCATGAATCTGTAAATAATTGTAATAGTAAGTTGAAGATCGTATAACGCTTCTAAGAAAAATGGGGTACCCTAAATACAAAATACTTGTAAAGACAAGGAAAAGTCCTTTAGGCATATAGCCAAGCTAGCACATTGTAGAAAATTAATTTTCATTCTTGTGCTTTCAACAAGAAAAATGTCACTATGTAGAAATTGTATGAAAAGGATAACCATTTCCTTTACAATAATATGTGCTGAAAAAAGAAACTTATATAAACACTTTAGGTACAAATACAGTCTGTATTTCTTCCCTTTGAAAAGATAAAATACCTTTTAAATTACCTGGTGCAAATGATATATCATGATACTATGAAAAAGCCTGTATTTTTAAATCCATGTGGTATCAGAACACATAATAGGGTTAAAATACTGCTTAAATAAGTTAAAGATGCTGAATTACATTTAACAAATGTCAGAGGAAATGTAGTTTTTATATCAAACTCATATCTTATATTGAACATAAAAATCAAACACTTTAATGTTGGATTTTTTTTTTTTGTTATATCAACAGAATAGTTTCCATTTTAATTTTTCAAGCTGGGTAAGTAAATGGACAAATAGAATGCAAAATAATATTTATCTTAACAGTTTGAAATCCTGCATGCATCTATTATTTTACAAAATCCCATTTGCTTTAATTTTTATTTTATTTAGAATTAACTAATCAGTAGAATTAAACAAAATTAATAATAAACCTGGCAGTGGTATACTATATTTCAGTAATTACCAAAATAAGAATATAATTAAACATTCTAAATATGTAAATTTCCTGGTAATTTGCAAACCAGTGTATATTAACTGTGTTAATAGTGTTTTCTTCAAAAGAAATTTAAATGTAAAATGTTTATCTAATTTTTCTTTCTCAAAAGCAGTAGTTTCCTTTGCTAATAGAACCTTTAATGACTTTAGTCAAACATCTTATGCTTTAGAAATGGGAACGGTGTTTGGATTTCTTATGGGGTTTTTTTTCTAATTAATCTATTTTGTGAAGGTCTGAAATGAAAGTTTTGGGTTTACTTTCCAATTAAGAAATTAAATCTCTACAAGTTCTATTGCAAGTAATTCTGTAAAATTATCAATTGAATTAATTATTTATATTTCTTATTTTCTGCATCTCAGCTATTTTAATGACCTTTGATGAGGAAATTTATATATGGCTTTAATACTCTTTTTTAAATTTTAAAGAGTAAAAAGGTTAAAATATGCAAATAAACAATAATGAACCCATAAAAAACAAAATAATATCTATGGTGTTGACTTATTCAGTATAAAATAATATTTCACAGTTCATAATTTGTAACAGAAGTAAAAACTTGTTTGTGAAAACTGACATAGTCTTTGTGTTTGATACATGGTTGAAAAGCATAGATACAATGCCTTTTTAGCATTCTGCACTTCAGTCTTAGAAATCTGGCCTGCTTGTATACTTTTAAAGAATAATTACTTAGGATTTAATACCTTAAAAGGAAAAATCAGAATGACAAAGCCTTTCTGAAAGATCTGCAAAAGGCTAGATCTGCAAAAGTCTTTGGAACTGGAAAGATTGTGAATAATGTCAGAAAAACTCTTAGTGCACTGATGAATTGATCAAAATAAATCTTAATTTTAGGAAGAAATGCTGTGGGGGGGAGTGGAAAAGTAAAGATTAAATGAAAAGATAGCTCATTAGCTGAATGATCTATGGAGCTAAGTAAAGGGAAACAAATTTAATGAAAGTCACTCTCATAAACTGTAATATATAACCTTTGGTTTACTCATCTATTGTAATACAAAGGCTTTTTATGCTGCGTATTTAAAGTTATGGCTCTGTGTGTCAGTGGAGTACTGGAGTGATAGCAGCTGATCTGCCAATAGCTCTGGAAATATTACACCTAGTCAGAGGACCAGACATATCTTTGGGGCGCTGCTGGAAACACGACTGCCAGTAACATTTCCTATACAGATTTTAAAAAGGTGCAGCATGTAGTTCTTTCAGCACGGCTCTGCAGCAATAAATGGCCTTTTAAGGAAGGCAAGTGGTACCATGTTATGATAATCAGAGCCCTTGAACAGGAGGTAGGAGCAGTGGAAAGGAGCTTTAAGCAGCCCACGGTGATATACCCTGCCCCCAGGTCTCTTTTGTAGCTTCTATCAGTAGCTAAAAACTTGATAAATGCTGTCAACCTTGCTGAACGCATCAGTAGTGAGGGTGAAGCCTGTGTAGCAATGGAAACACTTTAAAGATATTTAAGTTGGGAGGAAAATAAGAGCGTGGCAAAAGGTACATGAATTAGTGCTAGACATAAATCACCATTTTTTAAGACAAGAAGAAAGGCTCACAGTCTACACATATATTGAATAAGCAGTGCAGGCATAAGTGGAGATATGAGAGAAACAGAGGAAAAGAGGACAAGAGAGAGAGGAATTTCCCCCCTAGAACTGAGAAAGTGCCTCTAGCATAGTTAGTCTGAAGAAAGTGTCACATCTTTAAGCTGATTCACACAGCTCTGATATCATACCAAAGACTAAACTGGAGGAAGAACTGTCCCAGAGGGGACAAAAATATTCATTAAAATTTGCAAGTTAGAAAATAATTCAATAATGGTGTGTCTGTATAATTTGGGGAAACAGCTTTCCTTTATGTGAAGTTTATATAAGGTTTTGTGGGGTGATTTTTTTTAACATAATAAGCATTCTTGCTAACTTTTCTAACCATTAGTTTTTTGAATTACTTTTTTTTATGAGGAGAGAATTCATTGAAGTTTCTTAGACAATTGCCGATGGGCATGAACAGCAGTCTAATTCCTGAAGACTGGTATGAAAAATCCCAAAATTCAGTTAAAATCATGAGATTTTTAACCCCATTAAAACTCTTAGTAGGATTTCCTATCTTTATTAAAAAAGAAATATCGAATGAGTTAGCCTGTAAGAAGGGGTATAATTTTGAACAGAGAGACTTCTAAAGATGCGGTTGTGCTATCTGCAATTACATGTGAATTGCATTTTATCTCCACCTCTGAAATAAGCACCCTCTCTGTTAATTTTCCATTAGTCTTTTTTGTCTGCAAATGTGCTTCCATCCAAAGTTCCAAATCATTCGCTGCTTCTCCTTTTCTGTGTTTCCTTCCCTTTTCCTTCACTGCTGACATGCATACATACAGCTGTTCAATCCCTGTGAGTCATTTTTGAAACCTGTGAGAGACTGCTGCAAGCAATATCTTCCCTGATCATAACAATTTGATGTAGAGTCATTCCCTGTGCAGATCTAAAGAGGAAAGTAAATTGGAATTTTTTTCAGCAGGGGAGAAAGCAGCAGTGCCAAATACCTGAAGTCATTGAAGACCTGATTTCAAAGATGAGCTGAGGATTTAGGAGCCATGACACCTGTCTTATTTAGGATACTACTGGCAATTGGTTACCAGATGTTTTTGCACCCCTTTCTACCTGGTAGAAAAGCAGCAGAGCATAAGAAAAGGCTAAAGCTGCAAAGTTAGCTTCAAAATAGTGAAACCAGTGCTAAATATCTTTGATAGAAAATGTATGTCCTCACTTCAGAGATTTTTTAAGGTAATGCGAAGACTTTAGGGTTTTTTAAACCATTTTGGTAATAACCCTACACTCCTCATTAATTCATGTATTATTATCTATTTAATTCCATATTTAAAAAATAGTGCTTTTAAAATAGTGCCATAAAGGTATTCTCTTTAAATAAGTAGATAGTTCAAATATTTGTTCCTGTTACTGTCTGTATTTTGATAGTACCTACGTGACCCACCCCTACTATGTTATTGTGCCTCTTTGTGCTAGGCAATATATTGAGTACATTCAGACAAAAGAAACAGAGAATTCTTGTCCTACAGGGCACACTGTAAAAAATGACAACATAAATGTGCCACAAAGAGCACTAAACAGGTATTGTTCATGGTATTGTGTTATGTATTGAAATATGTTTAAAATGAATTTCAACTGCCTTATAATAGGAGGTGTCCCTGCCCATGGCAGGGGGTTGGAATTACGTGATCTTAAGGTCCTTTCCAACCCAAACCATTCTATGATTATATGACATTTGGCATGTTTTTAACATCCTCTTAAGCATGAGAAAACATAGTTAAAAATGTGATGACAGTTTTTTCTCACAGATAGCTACAGGTCAAGCCCAAAACTCAGGAAACATGCCCAACCTTCATTTATCCACTTAGCAAATTGGGAAAACTGGAGTAAAAGATATTGGATAGAGATCACAACCAAGCATGAGCCAACTATGTTAAACTGTTAAACCACTGAGAAAAAAAAAAGAAAAAAAAGAAAGAAAACCCCTGACCTCCAGGCTGGGTGGAGGTAAAACCCATGGAAGACTTATGCAATAATTTTATTTTTCTGCTTACTACTGGAATGTCACACAATCAGAATATGGGGGAATGTGGGAGAATAAAGAAAATGCTGTGAACAAAATGTGCAGCTACTTACAGCTGATAAGAAGGGCAGAAAATTTGACCTATGAGAAAAAAGAACAAAAAACCAAAACACGAACTCTAAGACATGTAGAGGCTTAACTAAGAGAAAAGAGAAGAGAAGGGAAGAGAAGGGAAGAGAAGAGAAGGGAAGGGCAGGGAAGGGAAGGGAAGGGAAGGGAAGGGAAGAGAAGAGAAGGGAAAGGAAGGGAAGGGAAGGGAAGGGAAGGGAAGAGAAGAGAAAAGAGAAGAGAAAAGAGAAGAGAAGAGAAGAGAAGAGAAGAGAAGAGAAGAGAAGAGAAGAGAAGAGAAGGAAAAGGAAACAGTAACAGTTGTAATCAAATACATCCAGTGAAGATGCTCACCCTGGCCAGTTTGGCTAAAATGAGAAAACAGTTTGAAGTATAGAATCATAGAATCATTTAGGTTGAAAAGGACCTTTAGATCATCAAGTTGAACCATTATGTTGACTCTACCACTTCCCTGGGCAGCCTGTTCTAAAGCTTGACAAACTTTCCAGTGAAGAAAATGTTCTTGAATTGGAAAATACAGCATCAGTTTTGAGGGAAAAAAGAAGAATGGTATGTCTACCTTTCCATTAATGAAGGCTGTTGGTAAGGAAGGTGGTTAGGCAAACAGTTTTCAGGAATGATGTAGTTAATTCTGACTGGGACAGAATCAGATGACATCTTGGTGTTATTGACAGTTTTAACTTGAATGCTTCTATACAGGCTAGTCAGGGAGCTTGTGAAGGGCACCTAGAACTTCCATGAAATGTTATAGTAGCCTGTCCCATTAAAAGAAAATTGAATTTACCTACAAATTTACCCAAAAGTAATTGAATTATTTCCTACATTTTTTTCCCAAAATTAAAATTTAAGTAGTTAATCTTTCTCCAAAAATGGACAGTTATTTTTGAGAATCCAACCTATATCAAATCTAGCTATTATATTTAGAAATCTAAAATATTTTAACTTTATGTATTGAGACCATGTATTACTCTTCTAAAGCAGTGTGTTCCTAAATTTGGTACTGACATATTTTAAATTGAACGTTATTAATTTAATTTCAAGTTCCACAACAATTTTATTTTTACTTCTTGTCTCCACAATATTTTATACTTTTCTTTAAATTTTCTTGAAAAGCAATATTTTCTCAGTACTAAGGAACATAAAGGCTTATATCCAACTATAACTTTTTTGCCAACTGGATATATGTGGGCAGTGGATAAGTTTTAATTATCTGTGAACACTTCAAAAACCTGAGTGCTGTAGTTCACTTCCTATACATCTATGAAGTATGGCAGTGTTGGAAAACTCCTTTAACGTAAGGTTTGTCCTGTTTTCTGATGTGCTTTTCCACTCTCCTTTTAGGATCAGATATAAAGAACCATTTAATACATGATACCAAGAAACATAATGTTAATCCAAAAATGATTTACTATTCTGTATAAATGAAAAATGTATCTATGTCAGTAAATCAAACGTTAACTACTTTCTCTGAATAAACTTCCTTCACAGAAAGACTAATAAATGTTATTCCACATACACAGCATCATTACAAACACATCTTGTTCATTTTCTTTTGTTGTGCCTTTTATTTCTTCAAATATCAGGCACCAATATGGATTCTATGACTTATGTATTTTTAATTGCACTGAAAGAGGGGAAAGGCAGAAGGAAAAATGACAATTCGATCTTACATCAGGGGGAAATGTTAAAAGATTTTGTAATAGTGTGAAGCTCCATTACTGTGAATGCTTTATTCACTATTTTCACTTATTATTGTTTGTGAATCACATGAAACATTGCCATTTTCACTGATTTGCTTATTAGTTGAAAATGTTGAACAAATGCTATGTCAGGGTGTATTCAAGCCAAAAAGCTGATCATGAGCTTGTATGGATACTGCTTCATATAATCAATATGTGAAATTTTGAATAGCAGCTTTTTGATAGGCTACAAAAAGCATGTGACATTCATCTGTTCCATCTGGATTAATCCTTCTTTTACTTTACAGTTCCCAGTTTTCACAATTATCACTTTCGATCTGCTGCAGTGACTGCAAAATCTGCTCTTTGGCAGCCTCTCCAGCTAGCAAGCTTGTTTAGTGCTTAGTGCTCTTAGGAAACAAATGAAAAGGTTATGAGCACAGATCAAGTATCTATCTCTGTAAAAACAGATGCAGGCTGAGGTGACTAGATTTAAGTACTTGCTGGTTCAGGGGACCACTTGCTCCATCACAGGTAACAACATAACTTTTTGGTCTGGTGTTCTCCACTGGCCCTGTTTGTGGCATAACTGCAAAATCCTATTACTCTGTGCTTTGGAAATCTCCAAAACATATTTTTCTTGTTCTCCATGTACTGATTATTGTAACATGGGACATACTGAATGGACCTATGAGCCAATCTAATCAGTTTAACTCCTGTCAAAATGACTGACAAGACCTACACTAACTTCAGATGTTCGCCCCTTACTATCCCATTTACCAAATACCTCCTATTTGCAATGAATTCCACTGCCACAAATTATACTTGGTGAAAAGAAAGTATTTTACCTCACGGAATTTTGCACAGTAAGTTTCACTTAAAACCTGCATTTCAACAAGTTCATTCACCTCTATTTAATCAGCTTCTGATTCATTTTTAAGTAATAGCCTTTAAAACAATGGAGAGATGTTTTCTCCTCTTTTTGTATCTTAGCCTGGCAAACAGAATAAATCAAACACTTTGATCACCCCCCCCCCCCCCCCCCAAAAAATTTTGCTCATTAAAGCTCAAATCTGGCTACATTTAGGGCTGGGTGATAATGCAAACCATTTGTGTGCTGTTCATCTGTTAACTGATTTGGTAGCCCGTGTTTATTTATTTTTATCAGGTTAAATCCTACAATATTTGTATATGGAAGACTGCCTATTTCTTTTTGATGGTGCCTTTCAATTTTACAAATGCCTGTCGGCATTTGTAAAAAATTCGTAAGAGATTTGTAAAAAATGCTTTTTATGACGGATGGTTTCTCTTGAATTAATTTTTAGATTTGCATTTTTATATTACAATTTAGTTTTCAAATGGTGACTTTTCTTTACATATGAAAATCTGGAAATTATTCTTGTTCTTTGGAAACCCAGATCTTTTTTCTTATTCATTTACTTTTATGCAATGAGGCTCTCTCTGCAGAATTCCCTACCAGGAATCTATGCTTTATTTTATTTACCATCTATAAATATACACTAACTACTTTAATAATAGGTATTTATAGTGTGGAAAAATATATCTTTCCTGAAGTGGCTTTTTTATAATGAATACTGATAATAAAAAAGATTTCAATTAAAGATTAGGAGAAAAGACAAAAAATTCAATAGCTACAATGTGCTCTGCATATTTCTTAGAAAGCATAGTATGAAGTAATACTGATCAGAGATACTCCAAAATCAGCAGTGGTTAGGTCTGATGCTAACAATTCAGCACATACTTTCATTCTTACAGATCCAACCTGAGCACAAAGTGACAGCAGAAAATGTTTTGTGCTATGCATGTCTCTGGGCTTATGTGATCTGGAACAGTTTTAGAAGTTTTTTTTCATATAACCTTTCTCTTTACAACAGGACAGATTTCAGTGAGAAAGCTATAAAGCATTAAACTAAGCTATGAATAACAAACCATTTTCTGGTTAGCTGCAACCTGTCACACTTGTCCATATATACTTTGTATTGGACTTGAAAATACTGAGACAACAAAGTCAAAACCTGGAGCACACCTCAAATGTTAAGTGTTTCATATTTTAGTAGTTCTCTTCCTTTTTCTTCCTGTTGACTTTTTGGAAGTTTTGGAAGTGACTATGTAGGGGTAGCACAGGCGTCTGCTGCAGCGCTTTGCTGAGCCCAGCTTGCTGCCTCAGGAGTAATATTACCTGACAATGACACATTAAGTCAGGGAAAATAACTAAAATTCTGTGCTTCAGCTGAACAAGCAGAATATAGGGGAGACATATTTTCAGTTTCATTAAAAGAAAAGTAATATATTGGAAAAAATATTACTTTTCTGAAAATAATGATAATTCTTTTAAAGAATGGAACTAGTAGCACCAAATTCTTTCTCTGGGGATACTAAAATTTTCAGGAGAAAACTAAACATCAGTGGTTGAAGTTTTAAAGTTTATAAATCCATTAAGATAACTCATATAGTTAATGTTTTTCTCTATAGTGTCTTGATGAAGGTTTCCAATTTTGGCAAGCTTAATGTTATTTTATTTCTGGATATTAGTAATTAATTAGGCTGTAATCAGACCAATGTGCTATTTCATGAAATAATAACTTTTCAGCTGTAGATATTCTGTGAAAGAGGAGCAGGATAAGAGGAGCAAAAGAGTACAGTTTTGCATTAATTTTATTGTGTGCCTTTTGCTTTTTAACAACAGTTGAAAGCAGAAGTACATGCTCGTTGAGAAAAGGATGCAGTAGAATGGGACAAGGAACACACGTGAGGAAATTTTGGATTGAATGCTTAACGAATTTAAATTAAAAACCAGTAATAACAACAGTATTATAAAAGGGTTATGATAATTCACTCTAAACAATAAAAAGAAAACCCTTCATTTGAGGATGTCCTTTCTAGCACAGTGTGTACCAGACACTAGGTATTAACTCTGGCACAGTCCTAGAAAAGACAATAAAGTCAGTCTTAACTGTTGCTAACAGCTACTCACTAGCTTACAACTCTGTGCTGACTTAGACATTTAAAACTCCCAAAGTGTATGTATATATCCACAGTATAAATCTGTGTCTTACACCAAATGGCATCCTTATAAGAAAATAGCCAAGAATGGAATATCTGTTATGGTTATCAATAATAGTAATTGTTTCCAGTATAGTTTGTGGTCTGTGGTTCCTGTTAATACTAATATTGAGACTGCTTATTTTCTCACATCTACTTTTCTGCAATTCAGTCTGCAGACTGCTTCTGGCTCTGTTGCTCAGAAAAAGACAAAAAGTTCATACTTCTGATCCCTCATCTGCACCCCTCTCTCCTCCACTGACCCCCAATCTTCCTTGACCTGCTCTTTCTTTTCTCCACCATCCTTCCCATTCACCTCTTACTTTTCTCTGATGTTTTCTTTTTGAAACTGGGATGATGCTTTAAGCCTCTACCTTCATAAAGCCAAAACAAACTCACCAGACAACCAGAGATCTGCCTTGGTTTTGTTCTATTTTCTGATTGTTACCCTCTTCAAACCTCTTGAATTCTTTTTTACAACTATAGGTTACTCAAAGAGCATGTGGGTTTGTGGTTTTTTTTTTTAATTTTTAAAAACAAATTTAGGGCATTATGAGAAATTCATTAAACATTTGTATATTGCTCAATTCAAAGTTTTCCCAGGAAAGAAAAAGTATTTTAAAATGTTGTTATATTGAAATAAAGTATTTTTTAACGATAATTACTTCATTTATTTACCTGAAAATTCTTATATTGGTGGTAAAAAGATAAATCAGAGGAACAATTAGGCTCCAAAGGTCATTATAAAGACTTCATAATTCTGGTTTATAATTATGCTGTGTGACAGTGAGCTACCAACTAATTTAAAAGAGCAAAGACAACTGTACACCAGGGAGTTGGTGTGTAAGAAAAACCAAACTGGACCAAAAGCAAGCCCCATTTCAGTAGAAACATCCATACAGAATAAAGATATCCAAGACTTTCCTTTTAATTTAATTAACTTCAGCTAAAATTATGTTTTGCATGGCAAGTGTTCTTCTCTTTGCTTACTTCAGTCTTCTGTCAGCTATTCATTTGATTTTAACTACCAGCAGAAAGTGTAGTTGGGAGTGGCAGTGGCCTCATTTTAGAGAAATATGAAACAGGTTGGAAAAACACTAATAAAACTTGGGAGGAAAATAGTCTATGATGTCAACACAACCTTCAAATCCAGGGACTGCATTTATTAAAAAAATAAATACACACTTATGTCACACTCTTGTCATTAACATTTAACGTGCAAAGAGTGGGCACACATTCTATATTTAATTAAAACACAAAATTATGGCTTCCATCTGCACATGCAGACCTGAGAAGGGGCTTAAGGTGCACAAAAAATTTACATCTGGTATTCAAATATTGGGAGAGGGGGGATATTTTGACCGTATCAGGTATCACATCATTCCTCTAGTGTAGAATAAATATGATTATTTATTAATGTTTGAAGACATTTTCAATATTTGAAGTTTCTCAGGCACTTCTATAGCATTTAAATCATGCGGGGGAGCACAGCTTCCCAGGGTTAGGAGTTCTCTTCACTTATTTACTTTTCTTATTTTTATTTTATTTTTTGGTTCCTTTGGAAACACACGGAGAATATTCTTTTTCTTAGTGCTGCTTTTTCTCAGTGCTGCTTTTTCTCTAATTCTTTTGTTCTACATTTGGTGCCAAGGAGCACAGACCATGTTAAATCCATACAGCAGTCTGCAATATCCTTAACCATATGCTATTTTTACAACAGGTCACCTGTGGAAATGCTTTTTGTCAACCAAATCCTCCTCTTTTTGGCTTGTCACTCTGCTTGTTCACACTGGGGCTAATCCTGGTGCTGTCACTCTGCAGCCACAGAAGCAACCATCTGCTCTTTGCCCTACTCCAATCTTTGATCAAACAGTAAGCAAATCCTTCAGGATAGGCAAAGAATTCCTGGGCACCGGCCATACGGCAACATATTTGATCATTGCATGGAGCCTTGCATAGCACTGCAATCACTGGGAATTACAGCATCTTCCCATCATCTTCACTTGGAGTTCAAGAGATTTCTCAATGCAAAAAATCAATCATTCTCACCCACCTCAGAAGTGGTAAAGGCACTTGCACAGGGTTTTGAAATAAGGTTATGAAGTGGATAACATGTGCCTCAGAGTGGCAAAAACTAGCCCCATGCAGGAAAAGGCCATGCTGATTTCCCCACAGTCCAGCCTAAAATATGTTTGCTGACTAGGAGTTCAATTGACCCAGAAAGATGTTGATTCAGAATTGTTTTCTTGGCTATGTGTGAACAGACCCGAAACTCAAATGATAAGTCTGGGTAGCTGCAAGAGGAAATCCAAAATGTCAAAGCGGATTCTGATTTTGTAACAAAGGGAACTAGAGCCACTACAATAACACAAGCCAGTAGAACTTAGCATAGCTTGCTCTTGCTAGAGAAGGGACTGCTGAGCAGAGATGGGACACAATATATCACCTCTCTTTCCTATGGGCGTGGGGTGGGGGCAAAAAATGGTACAATTTTTGCTAAGCCCCACAAAACTTCATCTGACATTGCTTGAGGTAGGACAGAGGCTAACATAGTCACTGAGTAAGCATAACTGCTGGACCTTAAAATATCTGTAGACTATAACAGAATTGCTGAACTAACAAGCTGCTGAGCCAGCATAATGAATAGGACAAAGCAAAAATAATGCAATAACTTCATGGCTAAGTAAGCTGTAAATGAAAGAAAAGGGCAGGGTTGTCTCTCAGACACTTTCAAAGAACTAGCTTCCCAGTTTCTTGTATTTGGACTGGAATGGATTCAGCACAACAGCAGAAGTCTGTTCTCTCAAAACAGAAAACAGTCTGCACAGCTGAGAATGTACGTGGCCAGTGGTCATTTTGGAGCCATTTGGAGCTTCTTTGAAAGTATGTGTTGACTAGCCAAGCACACTCTGGAGAAATAGCAACTGTTACTTTTGATCAGCCTGTGCAGATTATTCCAGCATCCGTACAGCCTGTTACCCCAACCACCATTAAAGTAATAAACAGCAGTGCAAAGGCAGCTAAAGTACAAAGAGCTCCAAGGATCTCTGGGGAAGACAGAAGCTCCTGTCAGAACAGGAACAGAACAGGAAACAATGGCCAGATCCAGTTGTGGCAGTTTTTGTTAGAACTTCTCACTGACAAAGATGCTCAGGATTGTATTTCTTGGGTTGGTGATGAAGGGGAGTTTAAATTGAATCAACCTGAACTGGTTGCACAAAAATGGGGACAGCGCAAAAACATATATGCCATATATGGGCATATATGTCAGCATTATAAGGAGGTAAAAGACAATTCAGAAATGTATCAAGGTGGGGTCACCAGAAGAGAATCAGCATTGCAGGTGCCAGAGGCTGAGGACTGTCTCTTGAAAGGTAAGCATTTTCTCTAAATTGCCTTGACACGCCAGGCAGGATGTGCCTGGATCCGCCATGCTGTGTGACCTCTAAGTGCCCATGAGGGAATCTTGCAGTCTTTCATATGTTTGGTGGACTTAAGGATCTGGGCAGAAGAATGTCTCATAACCAAAATGCTATGCTGCTAGTTACTGTCTGCTAGAGTTTATCATAAATATCCAGTGCCATTTATATAATTTAATTAGTCATAGGATTGCTAAAAAGGTAGGTAGGTAGGTAGATAGATAAATAGATAGATAGATAGATAGATAGATACTTATATAGATAGATTTGGTGCCATGTTTATCTTATCCTTGCCTCCTTATTTTTTTACTATAATTGCCTGTAGTCATTGGCTGGGTTTGGTTACTATATTACTGAGTTGTAGTTACATATGCTGTTGCTGTGCTTGGACTTACACGGTGGAATTTGTATTTGCTATCAGTCAATGTAAGGTATTAAAATCATCATATATATATCTCCTGAATAGTTAGTCTCTTTCCTAACTGGAAAATATCTTTGCACACCCCTGCATCCCTAACTCATTTGGACTAGCTATCTAATTTTTCAAGGTACATCTTTGAAAAATTAAAAGGGAGTAGTAATACTGACATGTAATTATTCATATTGGTAAACTGTTAGCCTGCTTTCCGATACATTTTGACCAGGATAACTAGCAAAACTAGTAAACTACCATGCCAACTAGCATGTGAAGTTATGCTATGTCATCTTATATAGCACTTACACACAGTTTTATGTATCTTTCCTACTCATGTCCATGAAACTTTTGGTAAGAGTTCTACAGATTCTAGTAGGACTTCTCTATTCAAACAGCAGCTATTTTGCAAAAAGAAACTCCTGCAAAGGTTCAATTGAACAAAGCATTTTGTATAAATATATGCTAAGATTCCACAGAACTTCACAAAGAATGAGAGCTTCTTATAAGGGTATAGATTATCTTATAAAATAAATTAATTCTATGTCACATTAAGTGTTTTCCAGGAGCCATAAACAGATTATTTTTTCTTTTTTGCTTTATTATTAAATTATGTAACATTTTAATCTAAAATCTAATATTGTCCTTTACAGAGAACACACACTCATTTTTTTTTCACACCCTTTTTCTTTAACAGACTTTCTCCTTTCTTATTCTGCATTTTAATAAAAGGCAGAAAATGTATGCAAAATATAACACATTGATCTCTCCTTTCAAGCACAGGCAGAATGTTTACTCTTGAAGTAAACAAAAAACCTATATGCCAGCATATTTAATTTTGAGTTTGTACAAATTTCAGTCATTAAGCTTAAGTCTAGACTCAGAATGGCTTTTTTTCTCCCCCTGTCGTCTGGTTTTAACTGGATTATAATTTTTTGTCTTCACAGAATGACTCTCACATGTTACTAGTTTTTTAACAAAAATATAAATGTAGAAAAGACATGATTTTCCCCTGTCACTTCCTATTTCCTTTTCTCAAAGACTTAAAAAATTATTTAGCACTTTAAGAACTATTTCACTCCTCCTGTTTCTCAGTTGAATTTCAGAAAAAGAGGGGAGGAAGTTCTCCCTGTCTTTCACAAATTTAACTGTTCCTTTGTGGGATAAGTTGCTGAAATAGGAAACATAAAATGAAAGTCTGCAAGGTAAAACTTCCAGCACTTCCACAGATGCTCAGTTCAGTCAGCAAAGGTTTGGAAATGTATTGGGGATCAGATATGCTAATCATGGAAAATCAGTGCCTAAATCCAAATATTATGGAGTGAAAATACAGAAAGCTGTTGCATATACCCCCTCCCAAGAAGCAACGTTTCAGTTAGTTGCCATATTGACAGCAGCTGTTCCTGCTGTGTTTGAGTCCTCCTCGCTCGCCTTAAGTAGTGCAATATCAATGTCAGTGCTTAGTCTGTGCTCAGATATCTGTATTCACACAAGCAGCTATTCCTCGTTTCTTCATTTCCATCACAACAACATGCAACACATAACCAAGGCACTCTGATTTTACAGTGCCTGTTGTAATGGAATATGCTAAACAGGGAAGTCAAGTACTGCAACTGAAAGCATTAATAATTCCTGGCAGATAAACAGGCATACATCATGATCTATCCAAATAACAGTAAAAATGTTATATATATAAATAAATTATAAACAATAAGAGTAATGAACAAATCAGAGCATAAGATTTATTTGTCTTTGCCTTTTTTGTCTAAAATGAAGAGGTAAAGTCAGGCCACATTTTCAGCATGAAATCTGCGAGCATAAGTGCTTGGTAGTTCATTACCATTTAATGAAAACTAAGATTCTAAGTAATGAAAAACAAACAAACAAACAAACAAACAAAAAGCAACTCCTAGAACTGGGGTTTCAAGAAAAGAAAACAACCTTTTTTCTTTCACTCAATTATATTTTGTTATTCATGATGAATTCATAAAAACAGGCACCATGGAAAATATACTGTTGAGGTGATGCTCCTCTTCTAAGCAAAATTAAGGTGGACTTTTCACTGTATTCTCACACAAATACAAAGTAGGCTGTGTTCTAACAGAATAGATTTTGTAATTCTTAATTTTTCCTCAGAAGTGAATTGCCTAAATAAATAGGAAAATAAAATGCTGTTAAAATTGACTGCAGAATTTACTCTTTGTCTCTTCTTTCATTCCTTTCCATGTATTTAATGATTTCTTCCGAAACTACTTCTACTTTCCATTGTCTTTCTAAAGGCTTAGTGAAAACCTGTGTTGCTGCCAACTGCTGCTGCACCTGATGTTTTATTTCTGCATCTCTCTCTAAACTTGTTATAAACTGTAAGACCTAATCCTGTTCATGAGGCAAGTCCCTGTTTCCAGCATTATACAGAAAGCCAGTGGTGTCATTTATTCGGGTTACGATTTATTCTTTAACCACTGCATATGGTTACATTTACAATGATGCTAATTGGGATTCAATGTGTATATTAACAGGAGGCTGGAGGTCTAACTGAATTCCTTTCTGGCATATTCAAAGTCACCATAAATGTTATTTATGCCATTTCTGTTCTTAGTGTCTTTGCCAAAAAATAAAAGTCAGTCCAACGCAGTTGTCATCTAAAAATAAACACCAATGAGATCTTCTTCCTGTGGGCTGTAAGGTCATTCTGTAACTCAGCATGGTTCATTGATCTCTTCTACCCCCTGTGCCTTTCCAGATTTATTGGAAATCTGTTCAAAGGAGAATATATCTTACTGTGCACTACTCTAGGAACTGCTACTAAATGCTGAGTAAAAACTTCTATTTTCTTTATTCCCTGTCCTTAGAGACAGAACCAAGGAAAATCGTCCCATGTTTCTCAGTCATCAGCTGAAAACAGATGAGCTGGGGATACAGGTTGAATACCTTCTGCTGCTCTTCCTTTGGATGAGTTCACTAGTTCAGTAAACACCTTGGGACCAATTCATGTCAGTGTGTGTCTGTATTGCTTCTTTCATTAGCGTGAAGAGCCTCAAAGTAATTTAAGCCAATGATTTGATTATGAATAAAGAACAGCACCGGACACAGGTCAGACGTGCCCACTTTGTATTTATCTTCCTTTTAACATATCACTGTATGAAACAGTACTGTGAAGCAAGAAATCACTTTGCAAGGAGCAAGAGAGATTCTATCTACCTATTTACTTCCTGTCAACCTAATCATATCATGGCATAGGGCAGTTAGAGCACTCATGTAAACATATGTAACTTATTAGAAAGAATGGAGTTTCATCCACATTCACTCAGGTTATGTCCCCTCTTCTCAGTAAATTCTGATACAAAAGGTAAAACACAAACACATGTCCTGGGAGTTTTACTGAAAGCTCAGCAGCTGCAATATAATCACTGAGATTTCATTCACTTTTTGTTCTTTTTCTTTTTTATTTCATTAAAATAAAGGTTTCTAGCAAGACTAATGTACGTGATCTCAAGCCAGCAGTATGTGTTGGATTAGTACAGCACAGTACCTGGGGTCTGCGGAGCTCCACTGAATTAAAGGGCTTGCCTTTGGGCTGCCCTTGGAAAGCAGTGTGCAAAAAAGGTGAGAGGCTCAGTACTTTTGGAAAAAGTAAGATGAAGCACTTTAATTCCTTTGATTCTTACTACAGAGGCACATCTGACAAAACACATTGGCAACAGGCCTTTTGTAAAGTGTTATCTTCTGCTTTCCCATACTGCTGGCCCAGGCAGCTGTGTGCCCCTTCCCCATATGGACCTTGTTGCTCTCTTCCCTGTCTTCTCTATTGCTCTTGAACATGAACATTTACCTACTTTTGGCCTCATGTTTTTGCTGTCAAACATATAATGGTGGGCTAGAAGGTTATGCTCTTGAGTCCTATTAATTTAAGACCCTTTTCCTCATTTTTTTCAGTAAATTTCATAGCGTATTTCCTTTAAACCATTATCTGATGTATATAATGTTAACAGTATTTTTTCTTTTTCTATCTGCCTCATCTTCCTCCTTCATCCAAAAGGTAGAGTGGTGTTGAAGAGGCAACAGAATGAAGTTGCTAGGCCACAGTCCGTCATATTTGAGAGGTCATGGTAGTCAGGTGAAGTTCCTAATGACTGGAAAAAGGGAAATATAATCCTCATTTTCTAGAAGGGGAAGGGGGAAGACCCAGGGAACTA
>NW_009921866.1:0-3655 GCF_000696875.1 Nestor notabilis
AAAATAGATTCTATTTTTTATATATACACCTATATATGTATATATCTTGTAGCTTATAAAAAGATGTAACAAATTATATTAACCTTTACAGGTGATGTCCAAAAAGTAAAACTGCACGCCATGCTTAGTTAGAGTTTCATTCATAACTTTCTCCTTGATGGCTGAAGCTGGTAATTCCAACTTGTCCACTGAACATAATAAAGATCTGTTCAGGAAAACTGTAGTTCAAGCAGCTCAATGAATATCTGTGGTACATCTGTATGCCTTAAAAAAATAATACTTTAGTCTTTATTACCTTTTAGAACTGGGTAAAAGTAAAAAGTGTTAGGGAGGCATATATTTAAATGGATCATTACAAAAATTAGTGTAATCAAATGTTACATTTGTGGATTCTGTTTTGTCTAACTGTAAAGTGGCCATCTGAATTCTATCTTAGTTTGGGGGTAGTTCACTCTTAAATCTCTTCAGGGTTTATGAGGAACAAGCCTAACAACTGCATGTCTAATTTCTGTTTTGTCATTTGTGTTCTAGAAGTGCAAGCATGGCATCCATGGAAGAAAACTTTCCTCGAGGGGGCATCCAGAAAAAACCCACAGAGAGAAAAACACCCAACACAAAGTTAGAGCGGGACAATTTGTTTGATGTATGTTGTTTGTGTGTTCTTGATTAATTCTTCTCAGAGCTCTTCCACTCTCAGAAGATGACCTGCAATCCTTCCTATCCCTTACTTCTATAACAAACTATAGAAAGGACTTACAAGAAGAGATAATGTCTGACATCTACCTTTCTCCTGATCTCTTAAAAGTCCCTGATGTCTGGTGCATATTGAATGTGGTAACAGAAAAAGTTAAATCAAAATTAGTGATCAGGCTTTAGCTTTTAAACTATCCACAAGCACTTTATCCTGAGGTGCTTGTATAGTGACTGTGTTAGTGGGTATAGACTAAGTTTGGTCTTTCTTTTTCTGTTAGTAGTATGATGCAGATCTTGTGCCACTCTCTTCTATTCCCAAGATTCAGTTTTATAAATGATCAGCCTCAGTCCAAAGGAGATATTTTGGAAGACTTACATGTAGGTTTATAGCAGTTACCAGGGTGGTTCTCTTTTTCTCTCCAATCCTAGTATTTTCTTCTACTTTTATTCCTGGCAGTGGAGTTCTGCCTTAGTGCAGAGTTCATCTCTTTATCCACTTTTATCTTTTACCTTTTCTGCTTATAATCTGCTTTAGGTTCACCATGAAGAAAAATCCCAGAAAAGAAAAAGGAGCCAAAGGGATCAAGGAAAGCAAAAAAAGTTCAAGGCAGATAGCATAGCCACTGCTAAAGAAAGTTTTGTGAATATCGAACCACTGATGATTGAGGTTTGTTAAATGGCACATTCTTCCTCACTAAACACCTAAAATGTATCCGTGATTCAGGACAGAAGTGTCTTTACCATCCTGTTATCACTGACTTGCCAAGATACCCACAGTATGCTATTCTTCCTGCTTTCCCAGGCGCTCTGTGAGGGGATGCTGCTCCTTGGCTGTATAAAAGAGGTCAGTGACTACGAGCTAGTCATCAGCTTGCCCAATGGACTTTCAGGATTTGTGCCAGTCACACAGATCAGTGATGCCTACAGCAAACTGCTGAGCAAGCAGGTGGCCCAAGGAGAACTTCTGGAGGTGAGACCTTGGGCTGTGACTGTGATGTGTGTGTGGGAGCTAGGGAGTGTTAATAGGACCTCAGAACCAACCCTGAAGTCTTGGTTAGGATACTGGTTTATGGTGTCTTGCTGATGAGTTGAATTTGGTTGCCTGCAGTGCCTTAACTGTGGCTAAATAATCCTTGAACTTCATAAACAGCCTGTTGAACATGAGATTTGTGTTGCCTGTCTGCTGCTGAAGCTAAGTACTGATCCCTGGCTGTAGGTAATGATGGAAAAAAGTTAGGGAAGTGGTTGGAAAATGATGTGAGGGTGCAAGTGCTTCTAAGGGGCGTGGTGAGTAGCACAGTGCTTGCAGTTTAACTGTGTGTTGATGCATGCAAGATGCTGCTGTGTAGTGCTGTAGACAGACCTTGGTTTGGAACTGGTTTTTCCAAGGAAACTTTGCAATTACCTGATAGTGCTGTTTGCTAGAAAGAAAGAAAGTGGAGTAATTGGTCAGTGGGCGACAAAGCAATTGTAATGTGCATCACTTGTGTTTCCTGGGTTTTATGTCTCTCTTTTTCCTTTCCATGATAACAACAATTATTATCAGTTATTTTACTTTATTTCAACTATTAAAGTGTCCTTATCTCAACCCATAGGTTTTACTTGTTTCTGATTTTCCTCCCTGTCCCACCAGGTGGGTGGTGGGGTGGGGAAGTGAGCAATGGACTGCGTGGTACTCAGTTGCTGGCTGGGGTTAAAGTACAAAACCTTTTTATATTATTTAAAATAGTAAAATTTTTATGTTTTTCTCTTGATCATCTTTCTGGGCAGGACTTGAATTCACTCGTGGACATGTATTCTCCAGGGACACTGGTCAGGTGTATTGTGACCACTATTGAGAAGAGTGCTGATGGACGTCGAAGTATCAAATTATCGATTGACCCCAAGAAGGTCAATAAGGGACTGAATGCTTCAGCACTAGCATCGGGCATGGTACGTGTTCTAGTCTGTCACAGCCTCTCTAGGTTTTGGAGGTACCTCTTGCACAGTGCATGGGGGGAACATTTCAGCTTGTACTTGTATGGAATCAGAGCAGAATGTGGAGCTGTTTCTACCATAGAAGAGACCTGGGAGGAGAGGGCAGTATTGGGTCTTGGCTCCAGGTTGTCACTCACGAAACCCATTCACCTGATTCTGTTTTGATACGGACAAATTATTTAATGATTTTTTTTCTGAGTAGGTTACTTTATTATTTATGCACAGAATAATATTTAACACACCTTGCAGAGGTGCTTAGTTGTTTAGTTCTTGTGTTTCCAGTTGTATGATTGTAGGCATGGTCCTGCAATTAGAGCAACTGCTGGTTTTGAGCATCCAAATTTTTTTCCTTACTGGTTCGTGAAATAGTCGGATAAGGGTAGGGTTGAGACCTTACTGCCAGATAGCTGTGTAATAAGAAATAATATAGTGTTCTTTCTGCAGCTCTGGGTTCTCTGTCCTTTGAAACAAGTGACTACTTGGGTGGGAAATACCTTAACAGATGTGCATTCTCTGAAGACCCAGGTGTTTTATCACATTACTGAATTGCAGTGCTTCTCTTCCATCAGCTGCTCTCTGGCTTCGTGTCTAGTGTGGAAGACCATGGCTACCTCATTGATATTGGAGTCAGTGGGACTAATGCTTTCCTGCCTCGTCAGAAAGCTCGAAATTACATCAAAACAGTCAAGAGAGGTAAGAAGTAGTGCAGGAGGTGAATGAAGTGAGGTGGTGAATGACTGATTAAAGCTTGTTGTATCTGTGGTGTTAGTGCACCTCAGTAAGATTGGGTCAAGGTGGAACCTTTGCAAGTTGCTGGAAACAGTTTTGTGGGTGGCCTGCAGCAAACTATTGGGTTTCAGCCTGTTTTCTGACAGACTGTGTTACTGTTCCAAGCCTATCCATCCCTGATGGCAGTAGACTTCACTTAAATTGAGAGGACTTCTAACTTCTTAAAATAGAGGGAACTCTGAAAAGATTTGGAAAG
>NW_009921866.1:3686-11830 GCF_000696875.1 Nestor notabilis
TGTTCCTGGTGGAGGTTTTATGCTGTGAATTTTTTTTATAGGATCTGATTTGAAAATAGGCCAGAGCCTGAACTGTGTTGTTGTGGAAGTAAAGAACGAGGGAAGAGTGGTCCTTTTGTCCATTGATCGATCAGAAGTTGCTTCGTCCCTTGCAACAGAGCGACAGAACTGGTCACTCTCTAATTTATTACCAGGGCTGGTGGTGAAAGCTCGAGTGCAGAAGGTAAGCTCTGGTGTGGGTTTGTTTTGGGGTGTGATGTGTGTTTGAGCCTTGCTGAGACAGAGAAATAGGTAAAAATGAGATGGAAGTTTATGTTCTGAAAAATTTTGTACTTGGGCTCAATTACTTTACAATAGCAAACACTGTTTACTACTGGACACTTGCTCCATGTCATTCACCTACAGTCTGATCTCAGTCTTGATTGTGATGCCATGAGTATAAAGGCTTCAGCCTGAAGTTGATGATAAAGCTTGAAGCAGAACAGAATCCATTTTGTGCTTCTCTGGCATTTACCTAGGTAAAGCATTCAACAGGCTAGCAGTAGTTCTCAGTATACGCAACGTTGTCAGAAACCTCAAGGGTTGTTTTTGCAAAACAAAGTAGAGAGCAGAATCGTTAGCAGTTTTCTTATCTCTTGTGTTGTGCTTGTTGATTGGCACTGGCAGTGCCTTTCTGTGAATTGTTCTCTGAGCTGCATGAAAACTGAGTGAAAAACTTATTTTGGCATTTTTTTCCTTCCCCTTCCTAGGTAACCCCACTTGGGGTCAAACTGAGCTTTCTGTCTTACTTCACTGGCATTGTGGATTTCATGCACATGGACCCAGAGAAATCCACGAGCTACTCTCCAGATCAAGTGGTAAGAAGGGTGAAGGATGGCTGGAGTTAGTATTTTGCTTACAACATCTCTTATCTTCTCCAAAATTTCCATGGGATAACCCGTGAAATCTTGCTGATGGTAGCTGCCTTTCTCATTCTTTATTTGAATTATTATCGTGGCTACTTAGAGCTGTAAAGAGCAAAGCCATTCCTGGGCTGATGGAAGACTGACCTGGGAAGCCTGAGAGACTTCTGAGTGATAGAAACATAACTTGTGGTCTTGTTTCCCTCACTTCATTGGTACCAGACTAGTCTGTAAATAGACAAAAGCAAAACTCCCTCATCTATGAGTCTGTTAAAACTGAAGTCATGTTGTAGTAGTAAATACTGGAAAGTACTTGTACATGGACAGAGTTCAGGTACCAAGCATAATGTCTAAAAACATGAGCAGTGAACCTTTCTTTTTTGTTTACAAGCTTGTGTTTAATGAACATAGTATTTTCTTCTCCCAGGTGAAAGCTTGCATCCTCTGTATCAACCCCACCTCCAAGGTGGTGCGGCTCACTCTGCGGCAGGCCTTCCTCCACCCTGGGGGATCCCCAAACCAGGTCTCCAATGATCGCATAGGGGCAGTGGTGGAGGAGTCGACAGTGAAAGCTTTCTACAAGCAGTTTGGTGCCGTCTTTGAGCTCGATGATGGCACTCTTGCATTTGCACGGGTAGGTGTCAGGGTAGTGAGGCAAGTCCTCCATAGCTGTCTTAGCCTATTGGGGAGGGAGGCTAGGAGGAGACAAATATAACAAAATTAAGACAATATGGAAGGTGTTTGCCAAATCATACCTCCCCTTGTTCGGGTTGAAATGTAGGAGGCTTGTTGTGGAAGAAATGGTGAAACCTGCTGCATAGAGAGAATAGAGGTGAGAAATGGTGAAACCTGCTGCATAGAGAGAATAGAGGTGAGAAATGGTGAAACCTGCTGCATAGAGGAACAGTTTTGTGAGATGCTACCACTTCAACTTAAGGCTTCTATCAGTGCTTCTGTTTTCTAAACACTAAATTGTAATTTGTTTTTTCTAGTTGAAACATCTTTCAAAAACCAGAAAATCCTTTAAGCCTGGGGCATTTAAGGCAGGATGCAAACATAAATGTCGGATCATTGACTACAGCCTGATGGATGAGATGTGTATTTTATCTCTGAAGTAGTAAGTTTCATAGACTCTTCCAGAAAATTGGTTGAAATATTAGAAGTGGGGGCTTGAGAGTGGAAAACACTACATTGCTTTGCTGTAGTGGTCTGTATAGTTGGTGAGCTGAGGCACAGGGAGGCTTAATTACTACTGCTGAGATTACATCAGAAGACTGTAGCTGGCAGGAAATTGAACCTTGATCTTCCAAGTCCTAGCCCATTTTTCTGCTCCCTCTTTAGTATTTCCATCTCTGTGGCTTTAAGCAGTGTGGGTGGTGGGCTTCCCTTTCATGGAGCCATGGCTGGTGGCTGTAACTTTGGTTGTCACCTGGAATGGAGCCTGGTGAACCTCCCTGAATTTTATATCCAGAGAGATGTTTTGGGAGGTGGGTCAGTTGGAGTGAAACATAGAACTCGAGCTGTGGAGCATGGGTGGGTGGGTGTGTGTGGGGATAACAGATATTTGGGACAAGGCAAATTTGGGAGTGTCTCCTGTCCGGGGCTTCTTCAAGTTGGCTGGTCATCTCTTGCTGTGTCTCTTTCCTAGTCAGATTATTGAAGCCCGGTTTCTGCACTACCAAGATATCCACACAGGGGATGTGGTGCAGGTGAGCTTCTGAAGGACTTAAACAGTACTGTGTGGTCATTATTCTTAGAACAATGATCTAACTAGTGTGCATTTCCTCTGCCTAATATGTGTGTTCAACTTTTGGTCCAGACTAGTGAGATGAAAGTGAGGAGAAAAACCTCTTATTGCAGGACTCAGTGGAATGCAATTTCCCCATTTTGTCCAGCTTTTTATGATGCTGCCAAGGCAGTCTAAATTTCAGTCATGGTCAGTCATTTATGTCCGTGAATACATTTTTAAAAAGACTTGAGTGAAAGAAACTAAAACTCACCTTGCACTCAAGGTAAAAAGTTCAGGTGTGGAACATTACAGTCAGCTGTTGGGCAGAAAGTAACTCAGTTATCATTCTTATGTCGGAGTCATGACTTTATTACATATGTCTCTGAAAACAATTCTAGTTTGCAAGTCGAGGGATTTTGCAGAAGTAGCCTATGCTTAATGAAAAGAGGCTGTAAAACAACCTTATGGAATGTATAAAAGTTAATGGGTCAGATTGGTTGAGTGGAGTGTGGGTTGGACTAAGATTTTGGTTTTCAGAGGGTGATTAGATTTGGTGCTAATAGGTGATGCAGTGTCTTGGCTGTTCCCTACCTGTGCGTGGTCAGCTTTTCTTGTTAAATTTACTGATTCTTTTTCCTATTTTCTGTCCTAGGGTAAAGTGTTTGCTCTGAAAGCCATTGGGATGCAGGTGAAAGTGACTGATGGGATTAAAGGGCTCGTGCCATCCATGCATCTTGCTGATGTGGTCCTGAAGCAGCCTGAGAAGAAGTATAACATAGGAGATCAAGTCAGGTGTCGGGTGAGAGGTGCCAGACAGGGTCTTCAGCTGCTCTGTGCTCTTTTGTTCTGAATACTTAGCTGCTGAATTGGTCAGGCAATGGCAGACAAGCTTTTTGAACTTTCTTGTACTCCATTCTTGCAGGTACTGGAGTGCAATCCTGCAGGAAAGAAGCTGATCCTTACTTTAAAGAAAAGCCTTGTTCAATCAAAGCTTCCAGTCCTCTCCAATTATGAAGATGCAAAACCAGGTCTGATCACACATGGCTTTGTGGTGTGTGCGAGGGAATTTGGCTGCATTGTGAAGTTCTACAATGATGTCAAAGGTCTGGTACCCAAGAATGAGCTGAGCTCAGAACCCATATCTTGTCCAGATAAAGTTTTCCATGAAGGACAGGTAATTAATATACTAATGCCATGCCTTGTGTTTGAACACAAAAGAGAAATCTGCGGTTGAGTTGGTTCCAACATGGGTTTTTCCCTGGAGGAACCAGCTACACCAACTACATGAAGGAATGTTTATGCTCTCTCACTCTAAGTAATAGTTGTACCCCATTTAAGCACATTAGGCTGTGAACGGGGCAGCTCTTTGAGTATTTCACAGACCTGTCTTTGTTTCCAGGCTCTCTGTTACGGTGTGCGGGAAGCACCATGGTCCGTGATACAGGGTCTAGGCTGCAGTTTCTCCTGAGGAATTTAAAACTCCTACCCATAGAATCAGAAGGATGAGGTTTTCTGCCTCTGCATTAATCTAATTTTGCTGTTTATTTCAAATCCGGCAAATCTTAAGCCAGACACTCTGGGAACCATGCTGCTCACCAAGTTCTGGTCTTTGTAGTGGACAAGCTTATACAGATGTCAGCCCTCTGTTACTTTTTTCTGGTGCTTTTGTTTGTCTTCAACATTACTGTTTGGCTGGCTAAAGAGAAGGGTCATTTTCTAGTCAAGATTTAGGACTGTAAATCTGGTGATCTGGATTTTATTTTCAGCTCTGCTACAGACCTGCAACATACTTTTAGCAAGTCATTTGATGATTATGTACTTCCATTTTCCATCTGTGTGATCAGAAAGACATTTGTCTCTGGTTAAACCTGTTAAGTTATAATCACTGGCCTTCTGCCTGTAGGAGTAAGAGATAAGTATACTGTGTATGCATTTTCCAGTCTCATTTTGCAAGTGGTAGCACACTGAGGAGGAGTGTCATCTGAATTGAACTTTTGTTTTATCTTTTTTTGCTACAGGTTGTTAAAGTAATGGTCTTAAAATGTGAGCCCCAGCAGGAAAGACTCTTGTTGTCCTTGAAGTTATCAAGCAAACCAGCCCTGGAGGACAAAAAAGAATGTACTCCAAAGAAGAAACAGGAAGTGAAATATCAAATAGGAGAGGTATTGAATTCAATGACGTCTCCCTTTTTTGCCTTTTCCTACTTGTTTTCCAAGCAATTTGATACCATTTTGAACAACTTTTCTTCAAATAAAAGCTATTGGTTGTCAGGAATTACCATTAAATGTGCATTTCTTATTGTGTGGTTGGCTTCCTGGATCAAAACCTCTGTTGTCAGAGGTCAGAATAAAGGAGTTCCAGGACAATCCTTCTGGAGGTACCAATTAGTGCTCCTGCTCCTAGGTGGAGTCCTCTTTCTTCTGGATGCTGCTGATGTTCTCCCTCCAAAAGCAGTTGTTTTTGCTCTCTGGAAAAAGACAACTTCAGAAAAATGTTTTTAAATGCTTCCCTGTTGTCTTTGGAATGAACAGTTTCACACACCCTGCCGATATTGCTAATGCAGGAACAGGACAGTACTAATCTTTTTTAAATTACTCCCTTTACCCTTCAAATAAAAGCCAAGAGAATGTTTGTAGCTCTAGATTTCTCTGGGAGATGAGAGTTACTTTTTTATTTTACTATCAATGTTGACATGCTTTTTAGGCGCAGCCCTGTTGATGTGAGATTTTCTCCTATATAGCTGGGAGGCAGTGTCAGAGCCCCTGCAGCACAGGATTTGGTACCCAGTGCATTGAAAGGGATGACTTCAAAGACACTCAGAATTTTATGTCACTGTATTTGTTCTCTTTACAGATGGTTGATGTGAAAGTCTTGAAAAAGAAAGATAATGGGCTAGAGGTTTCTGTCTTGGAAGATGAAGGCAATGTAATAGCCTCTATTCCCACAGTGCACCTCTCTGACTTCATTGCTACCTGCAAACTCCTGTGGCATTGTCTTCAAGAGGGAGATGTCCTACCCAGAGTTATGTGCCTAAGCGACAACGGAGAGCGTATTGTATCCTTTACCATCTCAATCAGTCAAAGAAGTGGGGAGGAGACATATGTCAGGAATCCAGAGTATCTGCAACAAACAGAAGATACACTAGCTAGTGTGTTGAAGCGCATGTGCCTGTCAAGCTAGCAATGCTTCGAAGAGTCATTATAACTTGGTTGTGTTAAAAGTGGGGGTCAGCTGCTGCTAGTATCACATCAGAACCAGGACTTGGTTGTGAATTGACCAACCAGCTTCTGGACTGTTAATCATATCACAGCCTGAGCAAAAATTTTGCTGGTTTTATACCAAAAATGAGAACTGAAATATTAGGATGCTGACATTTCTGCTAGTGTGAAACATGCATCTTTAATGCTGAGCAGCTTAAGGGACATCAGGTGCTAAATTTTAGTGTAGAGAGATCAAGACAGTAATTGGAATTGCAGGATTTTGAGCTCCTTAATTGTCTAACCTGCAAAAAGTACTCTAGCCCAGTTGTTAGCAGCACCAAGAGAATTGCTTGGCGTTGGGCTCCTTTCATTCACCTTTTCCCATTTTTCCTAACTGGTTGTTCAGGTCTTGAGCAGAAAGTCTGCAGTGATTTCTGCGGTACAGGAGGAGCAAGTTGTGAGAAGTTTCTCTGAAATCCAGCCTGGGATGGTGTTGACTGGTTACGTGAGGAATGTGATGCCTTTTGGGGTGTTTGTGGAGTTCCCTTTTGGTGTGACAGGACTGGCACCCAAAGTGGTAAGCAATACATTCACTTCAGTGAACAGCATGTGTTTAATCAGTCATGCCTGAAACATGGCTTTTAGCAAAAGTACCATAACAAGAGAACAACAGGGTTGTGAATGCTGCATTTGCACAGCTTCCTCCAGTAGGGTAAAAACTGCTTTTAGGTTTGTGTTTTAATTCACTTCCAGAATAAAACTAAGGATTTTTATTCAAGTGAGCTTATGTTTCAGCAAGGATTGAATGTGACTTCAGTAATTAATTTTAATTGATGGCTTTTCGATAGTCTTTGTTAATTCTCTTATGCATTTTCATGAAGTCTTAACATAAACCCCTGTTGTGAACAGCACTGCAGGTGGTTGATAGCTAGCAGCTGTGCTCAGTAACCCATGCCCCTTTGTTTTCTTTCCATAGAGCATGAGTGATAAGTTTGTCACGGACACCAAGGAACACTTTGTGGTGGGACAGACTGTGATGGCAAAGGTGATGAGCATTGATGAGGAGAAGCAGCGTGTGCTCCTTAATCTGAAGGTGTCAGAGTGCAGCTCAGGCGATTCTGCTGCAGAGAGCTTTGCCCTGCTGAATCAATATTTCAAGGAGATGAAAGAAATCAGGAATTTGCTGAGAAGAAGAGGTAAAAGTTTGCACATATTCTGCTAAAGGGGATCATATCACAAAAAAGGGGCTCCAGGGGAACAAAAAGGGAAAACCATTTTCTTTTAAGTGAAAGAGTCGGTTCAAGACATGGCTTCCAAGAGGAGTTTATTGGAAGAGGGTTGTGTGTGCAGTGTCTGCCATTGGCAAGAAGGCTTTTTGGAATTACAGCTGGAACAAGCCAAAGAAGCTGCTCGTTTCATTGAAGATTGCTAGGCCTCTTAGAGAATTAAAAATAAGGGGAAAAATACAAACTATGAGGTCCATATACCAAAAGAGGAAGGGGAGATAACAATGATATGAAAGAATGGGTTCCTTGAAGTGCCTGTGAAGGTGAAAATAAGAAAGGTCAGGGTGAGATTCAATGTTCTGTGGACCAAAGCCTTTCTCCAGCCTTGGAGATGCTTTTTTGGTGTGAATGTTTGTAATTGCTTTATGAACCAATCTAAAATTTAATCAACTGAGACATGTGGCAGTAGATTCACACATTTACTTATGTGTCACAAGAGGCATTGTCTCTATCTATCTGATTATCTGTTTTGACTCTGATAGGGATTACTTTTAAGTACTCTATAGGTTTCACCTATAGTGACATCTTGTTACAAATGTTACAAACCATTTTTGTCTTTAATGTTTTGTTTCCTATAATTGTGAAGTAACAAGTCTGTTCTGTGGTTTTAGTACTAATCTCCTTTATTTTCACCTTTTACTGTATGCAATGCTATGTGCTAGTGTTTCTGTAAGATTGGAAAATATTCTTTCCAAAGTTATCAGATCCTTAATGTCACAAAAGTGTTTCTGCTTTGATTAACTCTTAGTGTTTACTTTGTATTTCTACAGATTCATGAGTCTAAAGTTTGTTTTCTGTTATGAAGGTGTATATAAATGTTTGTTCGTGCGTTTTTGAGCAAATGTGAAGGTTGTCTTTATTTTGCAAGGAAACAACACAGGTAAAACTGACTTCCCACCTTTTCTTCCCTTTATTTAGGTGAGTCCAGCATGGTCCAAGGCCTTTGTGAGTTGGTGCCTGGAAAGGAGCTGCAGCTGGTTGTGCAGGATGTGAAGGAGGATGGCTCAGCACTGTTCAGTGGCAGGTG
>NW_009921866.1:11867-29056 GCF_000696875.1 Nestor notabilis
ACCATTTGGGAGGTCAGGGTTTTGTCTTTGCTTGCTTTGGGTTTCACTCTTGTATTTTGAAACCTCTGTCCTGAAATTAATGTTGCTGAAGAGGAGCTAACATAGGAGGAGTCTGATCAGAGCAGGGAAGGCCAGATTGGACAGAGCCTTGGGCGACATAGTTTAGTGTGTGGTGTCCCTGCTCATGGCAGGTGGGTTGGAACTAGATGATCTTAAGGTCCTTTCCAACCCTAACTATTCTATGATTCTGTGATTCTATGACTTGAAGAGTAGTTTAGTTTCCTAATGTGTTATTGATCCATTTGCATGATTTGGAACACATCCTTTAAACTTACCTGTGCCTCTGCTACCCCATCTCTAAACCAGACCTCAACCTGCCTGATATCTTGGGTATCTTGTAAGGTCTAGTTTATGCTCTGAGATCTTTAGTTGAAGTGTACTGTATATAGACAAGGTACTAATACAAGCTCCAGCTTTCTCAGTGTGCTTATTTATTTATTTATTTTAGGAATATGTTCCTTGGAGTATACTCTATCTGAAATTGCTGTTAATTTTTCTTTTAATCAGTGGGACTTTAAAACAGGTCTGCAATTTTGGTACTTTGCAATTCAAAAATTAAAGCAGAAAAGTGCCATATTCCGCAGAACCAAGCACGTACATACCGAGATGATGAATAAACCAATGTAAACTGCTAACTTCAGCTGGATTCACATCCCAGCACTTGTGCGTTCAGAAGAGTTTCTTGGTTTCCTTAGCAGCATTTAAACTGATGATGGTTTTGTGCATATGTTAGCATAATTTTTCGAAACCCGTATTACCTTGAATTTGTAGTTAGTCAGCCTTGTCTGCATTATTGAAGAGTTGCATCTTCATAAAATCAATTTAGTTCTTCCATGAAAGCATCAGACTCTTTTTTTCCAAATAAAAAAGACCCCATTTAATAACTCCTTGCCATTAATGTGTGGGGAATCTGTTCTTTTCTGAAAGACACTTATACATTTGGTACTAAGTTGATTTTGTTAGTTACTTAGTTCCAATTAGTAATTAAGTAGTCTTTTTATCAGTCTGTTGTTCAGAAATTAAACTGGACCACAGCAAACCAATCCTGTCATGTGCTACTAGCTCAGCTGTTCACAATTCTTCGCTGTCAACAGGAGATAATCTCCTTTTTCTCATTTGTAGACAAAAAAATTATTCCTGGTGAGAAAACCAAGGCACTGGTTCTTCATGTGGATGCCCTCACATCCAAGGTGTATGTTTCTCTTCGGGAAGAACTGTTAAAACGAAGAGCCAAGCAAGTATGTGTTCGGTTTTTGGATTTGTGTGTTTCTGTTCATTTAGCAAACTTTAGGCGATTAATGAATTTTGAGGGGGGCTGTTTCCTCTTTGAGAACTGTGGGAGGTAGAGTGGAGGGAGTCAGTCTCAGCAGGAGAAGTAACTGTCTCCATTTCTGTCTAGTGGCTCACAGAGAACTCTCAGCACTATGCCATCGTGCAGCACATAGCAGAAGAGTTTGCCATTGTGTCTTTGGAAACGGGTCAGCTGGCAGCTATCCCCATAGCATCTCACTTCAATGACACCTTCCGCTTTGACTCAGAAAAACTGAAGGTGGGACAAACAGTTTCTGTAACCTTAAAAGTAGCAAAGGAGAATGACCACGGAGTCTTGTTAGCAGTACAAGGCTCAGCAAAGAAGAATGTTTTTGTAAGAGTCCGGCATGAATCTGAGACTGTGTTAGAAGAGGTGCTTGCTGCCGTGAAACACTCGCTTTCCCTGGGGGATGTTGTTACTGGTACTGTTAAATCTGTCAAACCAACCCATGTCACAGTTGCTATTGATGACAAGCTGACAGGTTCAATCCATGCATCCCGGATTCTGGATGAAGTGCCCATAGGCTCTTTTCCAACGTTTACTCTGAAAGCTGGACAGAAGGTGACTGCTCGAGTTGTTGGAGGCAGAGATGTGAATACTCACAGGTGGGAAAACATGCACATAATGTTACTTCTTGGGGAATGTGAGGGGTAAACCAGACACTCAGATGTTCTAGGCTGTTCCCTCTGTCAGTAGATGCTGCTAACTGCTGCCTTTGCTGGAGCAGTTGAGCCCTGAGGAAATCTATCATATTCTATCCCAAGTCCAGGTTTTGGTGGACTAGCTCTCTGCCTGTGTCAGCGTATATATCTTGAGTATAGATTGTAAGAAAAAAAGATGTCTAAATCTGAAGGTCCAGTGGAAGCCTTAAATACAAGCAGGATTTGGCTACAAGGGCTAAATTTGCTAGAGTATTTTGGGTACCGAAATTGCCAGTGAAATAGTGCTGGGAAAAACTGGAGCTGGGAGGCTTTGGTAACTTTAGGGGGCTTAAACCTGGTTTCTTTTGCCAGTGCCGAGGGATTACAGGTGTGTGACTGGGGCCTGGGGAGATCATGAGTAACTTTATCTTTTTCCTGTTCTTTAGATACCTGCCTATCACCCATCCACACTTCACACAGTCTATTCCAGAGCTCAGCATTCGACCAAGGTAAGCATTAGTCTCTGTGCTGTCTGCAGATGCTTCACAGACCTTATATGTGTAGGTTTCCTCCCTTGCTCCTCCTATCTGTGAAGGAGCTGGCCATGAGCAAGGACCTTCATGTGAATGCAGTGTGGCAAGGCCTTCTACTCTCACCCTAACTTGGCCTGTGAGCTGTGTTAAACCTCAGAGTGCTCTCCTAGCACATGATTTTCTTTGAATGTCCTTTTGGCTTCAAGTTCTGCAATCTGGACTCTGGCATATCTGTTCATGTCAGAATGATTCCCTCAAGTCCAGGGAAGAATTAATTCCCTGCAGAAGGATGCAGCTGGGGAGGGGATGGAGATGAATGTCACAAAGGCATTGTCACTCATGTATTTTTGTTAGGACCAAAGCTGTCTTACTGATACCCTCTTTCTTTGTTTGCAAACAGTGAAATAGAAGGGGATGTCACAGCAGTGCTGAATCGTAAAGAAGACAGTACCACCAAGAAACTTGGACTTTACACTGTTGGACAGACAGTCACCTGTTTCGTGAAAAAGGTGAGGTCAGATTCTTCTTAAGAAGTGTGCTGGGGTGACTCAAGGGGCCTTAGTTCAAACCTAAACACTGACACTGCTGTGGTCTTCATTAGCTTTGAATGAGGCCTATGCAAAGTGCAGTATCTTACAGGGAGGAGGAAGTCACATTTTCTATGCTTGACATAGTCAAACTAACACATCCTTTTTGACATGCCTGTATGTTGCCAGCAGACGCTTTCCACCCTGCACTCTAGCAAAGGGGCCTTTGAGAAATTGCATATGCCACCAGCACAAAATACTCTCACTGCTGATCCCCTGTGAGCACTTGCCTGTGAACCACAGCAGTGTTATGCTTATAACAGTAGAAACCAAGTTACTATTTTTGCTTAGTGCAAGAGCCAAGGCTGGAGTAGTTCTTTCTAGTCTTAAAAATCAACAAATCCACCAGGGAAGGTTTTTTTTTTCCCCCAGGATCTCATGTTGTCTTCTCTGGTTATGTGCTGTCTTTTCAGTATAACATCCTCAAGAATTGGCTGGAGGTAGAAGTCGCCCCTGACATTCGAGGTAGAGTTCCTCATCTGCTGCTGTCTCTGAACACGAAGGTAAGAGGTCATTACAGCTAAGTTACATGTAATTTTTTCCATCCACATGGCTACAAGTAATGACTGCAGACACTTCTGACATCCATGTGAACTCATAACCCAGTACTCTGCTCTAGACATCACCACCCCTCACTGACAAGCAACTACTATGCCTGTAGCTAGTTTGGCTCAGGTTAGCAGAGCCATTGAGGCAATGCTGAGCTATCAGTCAAGTGTACACATCAAAGATGTGCCTAGAAATTGTAAAACTTCATAGAAGAAACATCAGAGTTGTGCAAAGCTCTTTTTCTAGCAGTAAGTGGAAATCTGTCTTTTCTTTCAGGTCTTGAAACATCCAGAAAAGAGCTTCAAAAATGGCCAGGCAATATCAGCTACAGTGACTGGAACAGACGTCACCGAAACAAACCTCTGCTTGTCACTCACAGGTATAGTGTAGCCTTCACAGCAGGACCCCACTGCCTTATGATGTTTTACTCAGAGGTGGAGCTGCAGTGACCCCTCAAGTGAAAATGTTACACTCCAGAGCCAAGCTGTACCTCCTTGTAGGACAGAACTAACCCCCGCAACTCTGACCCAGATGTAGCAGCATGCAAGGCAAGAGAGGCCAGATCTTTAGACTAAAGAATCACTTTGCTGCTGTCTCAGCCTGAAGCCCCTCTCTGAGCCCTTATGGACATATTCCCTTCTGATCTCAGACATGAGATGGTACATTTGTTAACATTTGTCAGTTATTCTGGATCCTGGAACTGTGCAACTAAGGGACCTTGTCTGAGCTGCCAAGGCAAATGTTGCTGTGAACTGAAAATGCATAGGTTGCACTTTACCAAACGTTGGTGGGTTTGATATGTGACTGGGCAACTGAAATCAGCTTCACTGACTCTCCCTGTTGCTTTGGTTGCATACTTTTGAAGTCTGTGAAGCTCTATTCCTCATTCACTTTTTCCAGGAATTCAGTCCCTGGAGCAGAGCACCATCACTGTGGGGATGGTAACAAAGGTGACTCCACACATTGGTTTGACCATTGCGCTGCCAGGTGGGAAGACTGGCAAAGTCAGCATCTTTCACCTGAGTGATACTTACACAGAGGATCCTCTGGGTGACTTCAAAGTTGGCAAGATTGTCAGGTCAGTAATTCTCTTGTTTCCTCAAGCTGCAGGGCTTAGAAATATCCCCCTTTGGTGACAGGCTTTTTGCTGTCATGAGATGATACCAGACCTGCAAGTTCAGTCTGTAGCAAACAAGTGATGCTGACTTAAAGATCTTACATGTGTTGTGAAAGTCTTACATTTTCCATATATGAACAAGGCTCATTTCAGCTCCCTTCTAGGACTGTGTTTTGAGAGTAGATAAGTTGCTGATGAGAGTGAGGGAAGCCAGTTATCCCAGCTCTGCTGTGGTTCTGTGAGCTGTTTGGCAAGTCAGTTGTCTTTACATTTGTAATGCACAAGTAATTTCATTTCCCTACTTGACAGGCTTATTGGGAATGCTGAAGAGTGCAAAAAGCCAAGTGATTCAGCTATAACAATCTTCAAGTCTTTTGTACTAGCAATAGAGACTGAGTAAAGCAAGTAGATATGTTTCAAAAAGCCCTTTAGCTGGTTTCATGAACTGTTGTGTCATGCTGGCTTGTGTTAAACATCAGGTGCTCCAATGGACAGAGTGTTTTGTTTCCTCTGGAGCATCATTCTGTTAGTGAAAATACCCGTTTTCTACCTGTGGCTTTTTCTTAAACAGATTTTCTGTTTTCTCCCCTTACTCTGCCATGCAGGTGTTACATCCTCTCCAATGAGAATGGCAAAATTCAATTATCTCTCCGTCAATCCCGGTAAGTGTCATCCCTCCAGTCTGTTGATCTCTACTAGTGAAGAAAAAGATAGTGAAATACAGTAACTGTTGGTTTGGGTGGAACAGTCTGAAGTGTTGAAAGGACAAGGACTAGAAGGTTTTATTTTTTCTTTTTTAAGGATGAGATTTGTTCCTACTTTAGAAAGATTTTTCTTTGTATTGGCAAACATGGAGGTGACTGACACTTAATGTAGAGCTGATCTTCGTGTTTATGGTAGTTTCTAGGCTACCATACTTTTTTGTTTGTTTATTTGGGAAGAAAGGGAAAGTTCCACCACTGAATTTGCAATACAAACAGATTTCAGTGTTCAGCTGCCTTTTAACCATTTTGATTAAATAGCAGATGTCCTAAATGTCTCTTGAAACTGAGCCTTTTGCTTCGTCATCTCTAAGGAACAAAAATGCATAAAGCATGTGGAATGACCTACATTAGAAATAAGTGGGGAAGAAAGCCCAAGCCAGTGCTGTGTAGAATTTCAGATAGGATTTTACTCTTCTCATTTTCTTAGTGTCAGAGGTAGCCAGGCTGATCTGTTTTGTTTGGCTTTGTTTACAGCAGCATGTCTGTTTCCTAATGTTATGTATAGCTTGGCAGAGATGCAGATAGTCCATTAGTACTTTTGAATAAATTGAAAGGTGTCTCTGACCTGGTACTTTTTCCAGAAAACACTAGCTGTTGATAATATTGATTTCTTATTTTGATATTCAGAGCAGGATGTGGGTTATTCAGATGAGTGCTTTAATTTATAAACTCTCTTTTCTTTTAGGCTAAACCCAAAGAGCAAAAGCAAAGTGGAGGATGTTGAAATAACATGTATTAAGGATATTAAAAAAGGCCAGCTAGTGAGAGGCTATGTCAAATCAATTACTTCATCAGGTGTATTCTTTGGGTGAGTAGCATAAGAAAATTATTCTGAGAAATGAGGGGGTTTGGAGAACTTACTTGAATGTACAATTCTGAAATCTTGTTTCGGGGTGGTCTCTGGCCTAATGTGATGTTGCAAAATTAATTTCGTCCTGGAAATCGGGATGTTATTGCTGCTTTCTTGAGCTTATGCAATTAAAGTTGGGAAAGTTCGTGTGATGCTATATAGAACTTGTGGTGCCGCAGATATTATCACTGCACTTTATTTTTCTTCCACTGTGGAATACTTATTTTTGGGTTTTCTCCTCTTCTCAGCTTGTCCCCTTCTCTTCTGGGCCGAATACTATTCCAGAATGTCTCCCCTTACTTTGTAAAGAAACACTCCTTATATGAAAAGTACCTGCCTGAAGGAAAGCTGCTCACTGCCAAGGTGCTTAGGTAGGTCCAACATTTTTTAAAAGGGGCCATGAATTAGTAGAAGGGAGACGGTGGAGGAGAAGAGAATGGAAAGAGGAAGGATAAGAGCTTGGAAGATTTGAAAGAACTTCATAGCAGTCATTGTAAATGCTCTGATATTTATTTATTTCTTCCCCCTTGTCTCGTGCTACTCCTGGCACCACAGTGTAAATGGAAAAGAAAAACATATTGAGCTTTCCCTCCTGCCTGAGGACACCGGGATGTCAAGCATCTTGCCTGAATCCTTAGGCCTACCACGATATGATGCAGAAGAAGAGAAGAGAGAGGCAGATGATAGGGGGAAGGAAGAACAGGTGAAGACAAAGGTGAAGGCAAAACGGAGAATAAGAAACTCTGAAAGTGAGCAGGTATGGATGTGATTGCACAGGACATACTAAAGGACTTGGTTGGCTCACACACTGGAGGGACTAAGAAGATCCACTGGGATCAGGCTGAGGTATTATACAGAATAGGAAAAATTATTAAATTGCATTGGAGATGAGAAAAAAACATTTAATTTGGGTAGGAGTTAACTGAATTAGCAGCCCGATTGTGTTGCCTATGTGACCTGTCCTGTTGGTCTTGGCACCATATGTAGGTGAGCATGGGTTTATTCTCTGTTGTCTCTGTTACGTGAGAGGACAGTCGGAGGTGCTGTGCCAGAGCACCACTCTCTTTCTACTGTCAGGCTTTTTACTTTGTGATCAAAACTGCCTTTGTGATTCATCCCAGTTGTTGCCCTCCAGTTTCCACTCATTTCCTCTTGTTGCAGGAGGCAAAGCCGAAAAAAAGGAAGATCTGCCCCACAGATGAAAATGATAGTGGAATTGAGGTATATTACAGGGAGGAGGATGATGATGACCAGGAGGAAGAGGCAGATAAAAATAAACCAAAGGTGAGAAATTTGGAGGAGAACCTGAGCCTGAAATGACTTTCCAGGCCTATTGAGATGTGTCAGTTTTGACTTGAATGACAATAAGTATCATTGCTGTGGATAGGAGTCACACAGACTGGTATTTTGTGTCATCTGAAAATGGTTTGAGATAGATTGAGTTTAAATTACACCAAAGGTGACCAGAGTTTAATGTTTTAGCTGGTGGGCTGTTTGCAAGTGTGAGACGTCAATAGCACTGGCCAGAGAGAAGCTGCAAGCAAACAGCAGTTGTCCTGTTGCAGTGTAAAAACTTCAGATTAAAACCCAGGGCATTCCCTGTGTTCCTCCAAACAGATAAGGAAACCTGGTGAAGCTCCCAGGCTGCAGGTTTCTGTGGGATTCACCTGGGATGAGGATATGAATGCCATGGATGTACCTGTGCTGAATCAGAAGGAAGAGAGTTCAGAAAGCGAGGAGGAGGAAGACCTGCACTCGAAGGTACTGTACTAGCGTTGTCTGCACAGGAGACACCACATGGTGGCTGTAATGTGATGTCTTGGTATTTGTGTGTCTCTGTCCCATAGCAAAACCTTTTAACCTAAGGGAACATCTCTGACAGCTAATACAGAATTTCCTTAACTACTCCAAGCACTGGGCTTAGCAATAGTAATCTCTGAAGCAGAGGACAAAACCCCTATTTTAGCAAGGCTGTATGACAATAGGGTTTCTCACGTTGACATGGAAAGAAAATTATTTAGGGTCAAACAAACGTTTTCATGAAAATGAAGGTTTTGTATTTGATACCAGCTTTGGGGTTTTTACCTTTCTGAGTGTTGTAAATTTACAGGAAAACCTGAAGATGAAAAATCTTTTCAAATTATAGTCCTCTTATTTAGAAAACCACCAAAAATTCTTTTATGCTCTACTTTTTTAGAAAAGTTTTCCAATGTGATCAGTTCAGCAAAACCAGAAACAAGCTCATGAATTGCTTTCATGCTTGCTCTTCAGTATTTCCCCTGTCCCTCAAAACTCTGCAAAGGCCATGCATTGCTGATGCTTTGTTGCCCAGGGTATAGCTGTCTTGTGCAGAGAGCTATGGCACTGTTAGTTCCAAATTTAGACCTGAGTCATTCTAGTGATCCAGCAACATACCCCAGTGTAGCACAATTTCTCCCCATGTATTTGTGGATTTTTACAGAGTGGATGGTGGTGGTGAGCACTGGCCAGGAGGGTAAAGATGGAAGAAAGAGGGATGAAGTGTGAATCCTGCAGTTGGGGTGCAAGACTAGCAAAGTAATTGGTCCCTCAATGTATTTCATTAAAATAAATGAGATTTCATGTACTGTTGCTCTTCACGGAGGTGTGAAGGGGTGGAGTTGCATGTACCATTTTCCTCGTCTTAAACAATTGGCCTCATCTCTTCCTGTGAAAACTGCAGGCCTGCCTATTCCCACATGCAGTGCCTGCTTTTCCTCAGTCGTCCTTTTTCGCTCTTTCAGCTGAAGAAACAAACAAAGAAGGAGAAGGAGCTGGAGAAGCAGAAGAAGGAGAAGGAGCTCTGTAAATTAGAGGCAGCTCTGATGGACCCCAGTCGACAGCCCCAGTCAGCAGATGACTTTGACCGCCTGGTGCTCAGCAGTCCCAACAGCTCCATTCTCTGGCTACAGTACATGGCTTTCCACCTGCAGGCTACTGAGATTGAGAAGGCCAGAGCTGTGGCGGAGAGAGCGCTTAAAACAATCAGCTTCAGGTAATAATGGGCCTCTGCCTTTCTTTGCCCCAACGAATAAGTCATGGTGAGGTAGTCGTGGTGGGAGAAGAGCATTGGTAGTGTCATCAGTGTGCATGCATCTAGGTGTGGAGTGGCAGAGTCTGTTTCAGTGAGCTCAAAAGGATTAAATGGTAGCAATTGTCAGCTGTGCCTTTGAAGGTCTGTCCTGAATCACCACAGTTGGCCTGCAGCTGAGTTGCTGCAGCTCATGGGTGCAGTAACTCCCCCAGGATATCACTGAGTGCACAGACATACTTCTGAACAGTCAGAATGGTTTGGAAGAACATAATGCTGTCGGTGATGTTGTCTTTAAGTCAAAACATAAAACAAACTGTGAAACTCCTGTTTACACTCTTGTGTATTAAATAATCTCTACACCATGATTAAGTAGATTGTACTTTCTTGAATCATCCTTGTGTTTTTTAATTACAAACACAGTAATCAAAAGTTGTAGTGTGAAACAACTGCTGTGCTCTGTTCCAAAAGTGGTGTTTCAGTGAGCAGTATGCCTCCTTCCTTTGTCCTGAAGGCAGACTACAAATCAGTGAGTCTTTGAAGGGTGGTTTGGAAAAAGGTGGTGAAGATTGGTAAAAGACTAAATATTCTTGTTTACATCTGCTTTAAGGGAAGAACAGGAGAAGCTGAATGTCTGGGTAGCTTTGCTGAACTTGGAGAACATGTATGGTAGTGAGGAGACACTGATGAAAGTCTTTGAAAGAGCTGTTCAATACAATGAACCTCTGAAAGTCTTCCAGCATCTGTGCGACATATATGCCAATTCCGAGAAGTACAAGGTAAGATATTGTCAGCAGGTCCCAGTTACGTGTCCCATCCACTCATGGCAGTAAACTACCAAAGCTGGCTGTGTAAACTTACAGCTGTCAGATGTTAGGCCTATCCTGTTCCTAACTGTAATTAATAGTTATGATTGACAGCAGACAAGGAATTATTGATACTTGCTTTTCTGTCTTAAGTGTTTGGAGATACCTGGGCCAAGAGTAGAAGTCTTAAAGCTACATGGCTTCATTATGAATCTGTGTGATCTAACCCAACTCTGCCCTTCCAGCAAGCAGAAGAATTGTACCACACGATGCTGAAGCGTTTCCGTCAGGAGAAGCCTGTGTGGCTGAAATACGCCTCTTTCCTCCTGAAGCAAGGCCAGACTGAGGCTACACACAGGCTTTTGGAGCGTGCTCTCAAGGCTTTGCCCACCAAAGAACGTAAGCACTCTTCCCCATCCTTAATGTGGACCATGTTTTGACAGGTGTCCAGGTCTGCTTTCTGATTTCTCTGCCTGTGACAATGTTTGTAATAGGTGAAAAGTGCAACTAGTTGGTGCTGAACATGCTGCCTTTGTCTCTGAGGGGAGGGGAAATTTCAGTGTGGTTATCAATGCTAAATCCTTGTGTAACAGAATTTGCTAAGATGGGCAAATGCAAAACACCCAAAGCAAAGACTGTTTTGAGTCTTTCAGCCCTCCAGAAAAGTTTGGTTGGTCTAGTCCCAGGTTTATGGGGCTGCACATGGATGCTGCAAGATGCATTTTGAATTTAAGATTAAACTTCTGTCTCTTTCAAAGAGCTGAAATGGGAAGTGAACTGTGACCCTTCTCTCTCCCATTCTGATTCCGCCTTGGTCCAGGACAGCTTTACATTAGAGCCTTTTGTCTCTGGGTAGAAATGGTGCTTTCTCTGTGCCTGCCTCTGTTCTGTGTAATTATCACTCATGGATTTGTTCATAGGGAAGAGAACTGTTGTGATACCCTAACATGTCATTACTTGTTCCAGATGTGGATGTCATTTCAAGGTTTGCACAGCTGGAGTTCCGTTCTGGGGACTCAGAACATGCCAAGGCTCTCTTTGAGAGCACCCTCAGCAGCTATCCCAAGCGGACAGACATCTGGTCCATCTACATAGACATCATGATCAAACATGGCAGCCAGAAGGAAGTACGGTGAGTTGTGCTACAGCAGGCTGGGAAGGGACAGAGTACAGTGCTTGGAGCAACACCTGAGGAGAGCAGAGGTACCCTGCAGCATGTATAGGGTAGAGCTTCCTAGAGCAAAGCTAAAGAGGATTCTTATCACCTAGAGAAAGAAAACTGGAGTGTATGGAAGTGCTTATTGTTGCCAGGGCTGAGGAGACTCCAAGGAGATCCATAGGGCAGAGAAGGACTGACTTGTAAGTAGTGGCGTACATGAGAGAAGCTAGAGGACTCGCACTGAAGTTCACCTGTCCCTCTGGAGGGATTGCGTTGTTGTATCTGAAGGGTGAGATCAATCCCTTGTGTATCTTGTAACAAAAAAATTGAGATTTTTTTTTTCCTTTTTCTTTTCTGAGACTTCACAAAAAGAAGTCCAGCTTCCCACACTATGGATCCAGCCACATCCACTTAATGGATGCAGGGTCAAATACAATGGTTGGATCTTAGCTTAAGTTGACCAGCAGCCTTATGTTCTGCAAGCAAATAGAAGGTTTCTACTTCGAGGGTTTGGCCAGTTGTCAGGAATCTTCTTCAAGCAGGTTGAATATCTTCCCTGACTTCCTGCTCTTTGTTCAACAGCAAGATAGGGGGGTTGTATTGAGAGCTGTCACCACCACAGCGATCTGAATCATTTTGGTTTCTTGCAGGGACATCTTTGAGAGGGTTGTACACCTGAGCTTGGCACCAAAGAAGATGAAATTCCTCTTTAAACGTTACCTGGATTATGAGAAGAAATTTGGTACAACAGAAAGTGTCCTGGCTGTTAAAAGAGCAGCACTTGAGTATGTGGAGACCAAGAGTTCCCTTGCTGACAGCTAAGTACGGTGCAACTAAAAGCAGAGACTTAGCTCTCTGTGCAGTGTGGAAACTGAGACATGGAGTTCTGCCATGAGCGTCCGTGGACAGTGAGTTTCTGGAGAGTATTGGTCTATGACCAAACCAAACTGGAAAGAACAAACTAAGGAAAAGATCTGATAAATGTTTGCAGCTTTGTCCAGATGTTACAAATAATCCTAACCTGTTGATGACTTTGAAGACATGTTTTTTAAATATAGACTCTTTTATAACCAATACAAACATCAGCCATACCTGTTCTACTTTCCTGGGGAAATGGTGCAGTTATGACCCACTGTTTTTAAGTACAGTGATGTCTTATTAATGGATTTCTGTCTCTGACAAGATGGCAGAGAACATTGTTGCCTGTCAGCTGAATTAACACTTCAAAAGATTTATCTCAAGGGCCTTTGTGCTCCTAGAAATTGGCAGAGCAACACAGAATTGTGGCATAGTTGAGGTTAGAAGGGACCATCTGTTTCAAACCCCTGCTCAAAGCAGGGGTCCACTAGACTAGGTTGCTCAGGACCACATCCAGTTTGATTTTGATTTCTCCAAGGATGGAGACTCCACAACTTCTTGGGTATCCTGTTCCAGTGTTTGACCGTGTTCACTCTAAAAAAAGGTGTTTCCTTACATGTAAATGGTATTTCTTGTATTTCAGTTTGAGCCCATTTCCTCTTGTCCTGTCATTGAGCACCACTAAGAATTCCTTTTCCACTTTTTTTACATCCTCATGTCAGGTATACACATGGATAAGAGCCGCTCTGAGCTTTTTCCTGAGGCTGAAGAGCCAGAGCTCTCTCAGCCTCTCCTTGTATGATGGATTCCATAATAATTTTCCTGTCCCTCTGCTACACTCGCTTCAGTAAGGCTGTATCTGTCCTGTACTTGGGAGCCCAGTACTTGACACATCATCTCAGGTGTCTCAGAGGGGAAGAATGACCTCCCTCAATCTGCTGGTAATGCTTTTCCTTCTGCAGCCCAGGATGCTCTTGTCTTCTTCATCTGAAAGGGCATATGCCTTTAAAGCCCACAGCATCCAGTTGTTATGAATCCCATGACTGCAACCATCTGTCGTAACAAGGTGCCAGGGATTGATGACAGAAGAAATTGTAGTTGTTGTCTCTCAAGAGAAATCAGTGAAGTCAGAGGAAAAAGCGGGGGTTTTCTGTGCTGAAAAAAAGTCATCCCGGTCTAAACTTCTGCTTGGAAAAAGCCAGGAGTCTTGGGTACTTACGTAGTCTCCATCACTGGTGTTGGTGCCTCCTTGTAATTCCAGTAAGATACGGATGTCATCATCTACATGTTTTACATGAACTGGATGATCCTGAAGTCATTTCCAACCCTAACCATTCTATGTAAACATTAGCGAGTGGGTGCCCAGCTTTGAGATACCGAACTTGGAAGAGTCTCATTCATTGTAGGTACTCTGAACTCAAAACCAGAGCTCTGCAGGACCCAGCTCTTCTGTCTCTGTGAATGCCCACTGTTGGCAAGGTTGAATGATTCTGCATTTAATTCATGCCCAAGCCCGTTGGGAACCAGAAACCAGTTGTTACACTTCTTGACCCCTGGGAGAGCAGGGTACTGTACTCAGATTTTGCTTAATGCTTTTCTAGAGGAGGAGGCTACTTGCAGCATCTAGTAACAGCTGCTGCTTTTTCAAGAACACAGCTGCAATGATGGGGGCTTTTTCTTTTGGATTAGTTGTTGCGTAACAGAATACACAAATAAGCGTCACAATAGAAACCAAGATCCCTTTGAGGTATTGTTTCTTCTTGACTACTGGGGCTATTACAGTCTCTACAGTAGTCAGCAGGGAAAATGAAAGACCTATGTGTAATCCTCCATACTGGAGGATAATTGCTGTTGGGAAGTTTACCCTAAGTGGCAACCTGTAGGCTCTTCTGCAGTGGGGTTAGTTTTGGTCTCTGGAGGAAAAGCAGTGCTGTACTTTAAGGGAGTGTGATCTTGCAGCCTGCGTGATGCTGCATGCCAGGAAACCAGGCAGCTCGATTTCCCTTTTGGTGTTTCTGTCAGAAGCCTAGCCTGGTTCTTGTGCTAGTGTGCCATGTGGGTTAATGTCCCTCACCACAGCATCCTCATTGGGGGAGGATGAGTGACACAGATGGCAGGGGTATTCATGAGGGTGCAATTGGGCTCTGAGGGCTGTCTCAGGGGGGCTGCCATGCTTGGAGTGGCAGAGAGGAGGAAAAAATCAACACCCTGTAATTGCAAACAAGTATTTCTGAATGCATTGGCTTGCTCCACTTCCCACTGTCATCTGTCCACGCAAACATCCTCTCCAGCAAGAGGGAGAGGAAACAGACAAGCAGGACAAGCCCCGTGCTCATGATTTATTCTTGACATAAACAAATCCATTCCCAGGCATTACGTGTCTTGCCCCTTTCCTTCAAAGAAATGATGGGGGGAGAAGGAACTAGAGTGGTGGTGGTTCAAAGAAACAACAAGGACTACCAAGGAGGAAGGCAAGGGACATAAAGGAAGTAAGAGTAGTGCTGCTTTGTTTCAGCAAGTTACCTTGCATATGCTGACCTGCATGTGGGGGTGGTATGTGTGTCTGCATGTTCCCACTCAAGGCCAATGAGAAGAAATGCAAATGAACTCTCTTTCATCTCTAAGTTAATGCAATTTCATTTAATTTGCATCTGATCGTTCCTGCAGCTAAATTGATGGTGAGGCTGGGGGCCAAGCCTTCCCAAAAATGCAAGGCAAATCTGTAAAGATGCTGAACAGGGATCCTTGCCCATTAAGCAGTGTTCCAGCCTCTTTATGTGGAATACCCTCCAGCTCTTTCTTGCATGGGGATGTATTTGTAGAAAGGTTTCTAAATACATTCACTATCCTTTGCTGTAACTGAGTATCCTGATGTACAAGTTTTGTGCTGCTCACTGTGAGAATAGCTAAAAAGCACTGTTACTAACTTATAATATGTGGTAACTCTTGAAAATTTCACATTCTGGGGTCATCTGAATAGGAGAGGATCTGAATGTTTAATAGAAAAAGTAAGTTCCCAGCCGCTAAGTTAAAAGAGAATATTAAATTATGCCCTTTTTTTTTTTTTTACCCCTGAAAAAAAACCTCAGAAGGCAATGGAAAATAACTCTCATTTAATAATTTATTTGAAATCTCCTGGTGTGTGAGCCCCTCTGAGTTCTGTGGGTTTGAATCATTTTTTGAGCAGTTTAAGGCTTTTTAGTAAACAGCACAGTGTAAAAGGAAGTTGTACCAATAAAGAAGTAGTACAAGTAGGAAAAAACCCTCTTCGTTGTCCAGCTGTTGAAACAGTGTTGGGTATGTAGGGCTGACCCTTGGGAGAAAAGGGACACAGCAGTGCCAGAAGAGCAGCCTTGAAGCCATTGTCAGCACAGTGTCACAGTGAGGGCAGTAATTTTGCACTTTTCTGACTTTGCTTTCTCAGAATATGGCCAAGTCCATAGAAGATACCTTCTGCTGCAGGGACCACTTAAGGCAGGAGAGTTTAAGAAAATTCAGTGGTAAAAGGGTAGGGGGAGGGCTGTTTCCCCCATCACATTCCTATGTCCCTTGTCATTCTTGGCTGTAGTCCCAGTGCCGCAGATGGGTGCATGTAGTGCGCTCTTGGCTGGCAACTTTCTTGTCCCCTTTCCCTTAAGATGTTCCATTAATACAGCTAACGTAACTACAGTTACATAGTATATACACTATATATATGTGTTGTGTATATATATACATATATGTAAAAGTAATTCTGGTGGAGGTCTTGCTGCAGCTTGCAACCCAAACAAGCAGGACTCATCTGATAGTCAGATGAGAAATGCAATGAGCTGCAGACAGTGGTGTGGCTCACTGCAGGTAGTGCTTCCTCTCAGCCTCCACCTCACCTGTTCTGTTGATGGTGCCATCCTCTGTGTTTATAAACTCGTGGTTGTGACCACTTGGACTCATTAGAGATTGCCAGGCACTTCAATAAGAACGAAGGAAGTTTGGTGTCATACCCAAATTCCCAACTGGTTAATTACAGAGTGTCTTTCTGAATACCAGGAATATTGGCGATTCTTCCTATCTTAGTCTCTCAGTTATTTGGTGTGCTGCTGTGTTACTGACCCATTCCTTCCCAGGTGCTATTGCATCCACTTGCCACAGGAATTTACACCCTGCTTCCCTCTTTCAAAAAAAAATGCCCAGAAACTGCTTTGGAACCTGCCTGCATAACAGGCGCTGCACAACTGCCTACGAACATACCAATGTCAGTAACAGAAGTAGGTGTGTGAGATGACTGAGACTAACCCTGCCATGAGGGAGACAAGTGGGACTGCAGGAGTCAGGGTTAGAAATTTTGTGCCCACCTCTTGCTCCCCAAGGCTTCTGCTGGTGCACTGGCAGCTGGACGTAAGGTCTGCATCTGCTTTTTGCTCTCCTTCTGTCTCTGGGAGCAGCAGTGAGGTTGTCTCTAAGGGAGGCATTCCCTGCTCAGTGTATTGCTTATTAGCCTCTACCTTTAAGCTCTTGATCCCTATTTACCCGCTGAGCGAAGTGTTGCTGGGAGCAATATTCCCAGTGAAACCCTCAGCCTGTGCACCAATACTAGTAGGTCTGCCAGGCAGTTTGGGGAACCACTGCCAGCACCATCTTAGGAAGCCAAAAAGAGCATTTCATGGCCTTCCGGGCTTGGTCCATTCCCTTCCACCCCTTTGGCCCATTTGTGGAGCCGGCTGTATAGGGGGAAGCCCTTGTTCTCCCGGTAGATGTAGACACCTGTGATGGCGTTCCACTGAGGGCTTGGCTGGACACCTTCCACCGGGAACTCCTGCACCAGCTCCTTCTCCTCCTTGTCAAGCGCCACGAAGCCAAAGAAGTGCTTCACGTTCTTGGCTGCCAGGATCCTGGAGTGGACCTCAGCCGCGCGTCGGCAGCGCGTG
>NW_009921866.1:29076-34124 GCF_000696875.1 Nestor notabilis
AGTAAGCCTCCTGCCGGTAGCTCAGCGGTGAGCAGCAGTGCTTCAGGCACTTGGTGAGGAAAACCAGGACCGCAACGATGCCAATGAGCAGCCAGCCGAAGAGCTGAGAGAGAAGAGAGAGGCTGCGTTAGGGCACAGCGAGGTGGTCTTACCCACTTCGTGTGGATCTCTCCCCGGCGTGCCTACCTGGGACTCGTATCTCAGCCTCCGTGTCACCTCGTCCCTGAACTTGGTGAGGTTTGCTGGCACGTCTTTACAGGGGAACCTGGCCAGCACATCGGCCCCATACTCAGCTGGGAACTTGTCCAGGGAGGATGGCCTGACAAACTCGCTGAGGGCGCAGATGTAAGCCTCCCCGCGCAGCAGCGAGATGACCGACCAGGTGACGGGTGCCACGGCTGCCCGGCCCATGATGGAGCCGAAGAGGAGGAAGGTGGCAGCAGCAGAGAAGTTCTTGATGCCACGCTTGTGGCACTCGGCCACCAGATTCCAGGTGTGGTTGTTCCAGATGACGCCAATGAGGAAGAGGGCCAGAGCCGGGACACCGATGGCAGCCAGCCCATAGATGTAGTTACGGGCAGGGGAGCAGGGGCAGTTGAAGGCAACAACAGAGAATAGCTCCTCACTCCCCACTGTGCCCAGGGCCACCAAACCGTTGAAGATCATCACGTCTTTGCTCTTGAAGAACAATGACAGGAAGCGGAAGTTCTCAGCGATGAGAGCGGCCATCTCGTCCGGGGGGTGAGAGGAAGCGTGTACTGCAGGGGGAGGCCGTGCTGGCCCACCTCCCAGCACTGAGGGACACGCCAATGGAGGGGGAAATGGCCTGGGGCCGGCTGATGTGCAAGGGGCAGCTCCAGGAGCACACCTTCACTGTCTCTTCCTTTCACCTGGTGTCCCAGCCTCTGGAGCTGGTTGCTGATGCCAGGGATACTTCAAAGGACTGAAGAGGGATTCAGCCTAAGCAATGTGTGAAACCTCAGTCATTTCAGTTTCCCACTAAGCTCTCCAAAAGCGTCTCTACAGCGAAGATTACCAACAGGACAGCTATTTCCACCCCTGTCATTTGCATGTTCATCGTCTTCTCTTTGGTTTTAGTCACCTCCCGCAGAGGCCATTACTGTCAGCGTTGCTGCCAGACACTCGATGATCTCCCAAGCCTACAACGAAGGAGGAAGCCGTGTTACTGGGAAAACTGGACCAGAGCACTGGCACTAGAATGTGTCCCCAGCCCTGACTCATGCTAACCCAGGCACACAGGGCACGTGCATGCTGGTGCTGCACTGCCTTGAAAGTGCTGTGTGTGGCTTTTACATCCCTCTTAAGACCTGAGGAGTTAATATTTAGTAATACGTAAAGGTCTGGCTGGGAGGATGGCCCTGCTGGTTTGGGGGCAGAGAGATGCAGCATGGGAGGACCAGGCAGGAGCAGCCTCCACGGGCAAGTGTGAGGGGATGCTCAGAGGCTGCTGATACCAGCAAAATTGGTTACTTCCTGGGAAAGTGGAGCTTATCTTGATGACCCAGGATACAAATGCCAATAGAGCTGGATCAGCAATTACGTAGGAGTTTTTGCTAGGATTAGGTGTGGCAAGATTTTCTTCTCTCCCACAGTGGGTTGAGAGAACCGTACTCCCTGTCACAGCCCGTAGTCTTGGCTCAGCCTCGAACTGCTGACCTGAAATTGAGTCCCTCAACCTGCACACCTCAGTGCCAGAGATGCACTTCACTGCCTGTGCAGCTTTCCTCAACCCCTTCTCCCAGTATGTTACTGGTTATATTGGGATGCCCACCCCACTGATAGGGCTGGGCTGTGTGGACTGCAGGCACTCGGGACCAAGAAGGAGAAAGCATGTACCCTGATCTTTTTGAAAGACAGGGAAAAATTGGGGTGTGTATCCATTCTCTCTGCAGTGATGCCCAGTCCCCCATGCCAATTGAAAGCTGCATTTAATATATTTCTTAGTTGACTTTCCATCTCTGTTGCATCCCCACAGGATTTAATCTCAGAAAGCCTTAAGCATCTTGCTCAGGGGAGCCCTGACCCAGAGCAGGGCTGCTTGAAATCTGCCCCAATGCCAGCATCTCCCAGCTGGCGTGCTGGGATCTCACAGCAAGGCTTCCCCAGGCCAGCCCCAGTTGCAGGGAAATGGCTGCAGAGATATTGGTGCAGAGGAGACATAGGCACTTTGATACTTATGGTCTCTTTTACAAGGCTTGCTCATGCACTGTCTTAAATCACTGCCATTCTTCAGTTCATCTGCTGACCCACCAAATCTCGTCTTACTCCCTTACTCCATGGGGCAGCAGAGAGGGCAGAAACTTGGTTCTCTGCTGTGTCTAACTCATGGCACTGCCTTTAAAGTCATGCTGTGATATTGCCGAGTTAAAACACAAGCAGCCCTTAGCGTCTTCCTGTATCTTCCTAGTTTTCCATATGCAAAATATCCTCAGCAAAGGAGACAGACCAGCCTAAAACTGCAGCCACGTGACGGGGAGCCAGGCCTCCATCTCTGGCTGCCACGCTTTGTGGTACACCATGTTTGCAGCCAGACGCTAACCCTGCAAACTTGTTCTAGTGTATGGGATTCAAAACCCTGTTATTAGAGTTACCAGCAAATAGTCCTGATAAACAAGGCCCTGTGATCTTCCTGACAGAGCCTAGCAGCTGGCAAAACAAAAGGAAGAGGATCTGGCCAAGGGGAATGTGCTATTTTGGGGGGAGGGTTACCCTTCCTCTGCTTGGAGGTTATCGTGCCTGTCTGGGAGAGAGAGGGTGGGTAGGAGGGGAAGGGAAAAGTTGTTTGCAGCAGATCATTTTTTAGTAGCCTCTGTTAAAGTCTTTCCCCAAAACATGCATGAAAGCAAGAAAAAAATGAAAACACTTACTTGAAAAGTTGTTGAAACCAGTTCTGGAGCCTTCTCATGTGGTTTTCACTCTGGCTGGGGGGGTTTCCTCACAGTGTGCGGGGCTGTGCAGAAGCGGGGATGCAGTTGAAGCTGACCTGATGGGCGAAGCGAAAGCTGATGAAAACAGTCTTCAGAGTTTGGCAGCTTCCTTCTTCAGTCTGAAACGTGTCCTCAGCTGTCAGCTTTTGGGAGGAGGGTGGAGGTTCTCGGGCTCTGTGCTTGGGTGGGGCAAAGAGCAGGCGCTTGGCTTCTGCTGGGTGCAAGGCTGAGGCTGTGCCTTTAAAAGTGAAAAAAAAAAAAAAAGAAGAAAGAGGAAAGGAAAGGCTGAGAATGAGTCACTGGAAAAAGCACATCGTCCTTTTTCGGACTGGGATGCAGCTGTGCTAAAGCTGTCTGGGACAGCCTGGGGTTTGCTTGGAGAATGAGGCTGACGGGGCACCTTGCTGGGGTGCAAAAGGGAAGCGCTGGAGCCCCCAGTCTTGGGGTGGATGCAGTCCCCAGGGAATGCAGTGGGGACCCAGCTCAACTGAGGGTGGTACCTGGGCTGCGTAGGAGCCTGGAGCCATCCTAAGCTGATGGGGGAACATGCAAAAAGCCTTTGATCCGATGTCGAAGGGGCAGAAACTGCTACCTTTGCGCATGGGAACTGGCTGAGCCAAAGGGGAAGACACCAGCCTGGCTGGGTTTTCGGGAGAAGCAGGAATCCACTCTATGGGGCAGCGAGGTTTCGCTTCCTGCTGCCCGGGATGGAGCAGAGGGGCCGAGCTGCTCAGGGGAGCCATGCATGCGATTTGGCAAGCGGGGCACATTCCTGCCTGGTTTAGGTTTTCCGCTCACTGCTTCCTCTGCGGAACGATGCCTGCAAGGCAGCCGAGGACGCCTCACTTTCTCCTTGCATTGCTCCCTCCTTTCCACTGTCTACCTCTCAGCTCCAGATCCTGCCCAGCCTGTTGCAGAGGACAGAGGTCTCTGCGTTCCTTCTGCAGCCTCCTCTCCATTGCTGTGTCCCTGGGGTTAAACTCAACTCTCCCCAAGAAGATGTCTTCAGCACAGGCAAATCTTGAGCAACACCCATATTTCCCTCTGCCTGGAGCAAAGCTAGGCTCAGCCCAGTGTCGGTAGCTCAGCCAGGAGTTTTTGGACTGAGTTCTCCCTCTTAGCTCCAGATCTGGGGTAGCCAGGAGGGTTTATGCAGCTCCCAGGTATTTGGATGCAGTGCACCCCTTGGCACTCTCGCACCTCTGTGCCCGCCTGGGGCTGGCTCCCTTTATGCCTGGCATCTACCAGCTTGGCTGGGGGCCCTGGGGCTCACTCGGCACTTGGGTGCTGCTGCGAACTGGTGTCAGCACCGGGACCACCCGGTGAAATCCCAGGGGCTGTGCCAGGTTCCCTCGCAAAGGGTCCCCTCCTGAAGGTGATGAGCAATGTCCCCAAAATCCAGCACAGAGAGGACAACTTGCCTGCTGTATGGGGAATTTCTGCGACTGCTGAAATTGCTGCGTGGGGGCAGACCTCTGATCCTAAAAATCTAAATTAGAAGTCTAAATTAAAAGACTAAAAAGCTTCTCTTTGCAAATGCATTCTATTTGTTTTGGTATCTTAATGGCTGTGCCGTGGAGCCCGCCAGCCTGCTTGCCGTTGTGAGGACTCTGAGCGTGCCTTTCTCAGTGAGCCATTAACAGCACTGAACTGCAAATAATAGGAGTGGAAACCGCCTTTATCTTTCAATCTCCTTTGCTTTGTAAATCAGGTTTTGTGCCTATTAATTTCTGGGCAGGTGCCTTAATTAAAGTTTAGGGTGTGAAGATTAATGATAAATCTGTGTCACACTCCGTTCTCCTGAGAGTCAGCCAGATTCAGCCTGCCCTTAACTACGGGCTTGCTGAGGTGCTGAGAGAATTTCCTCGTCATTTTGGTCCTTTGTTCTCCTCTCCCCACAGCCTCTGTGGAGTCACACACTGATAATTAAGGTTTATGCAAATGCCAGTCACCAGCAAGTTGGTTTGAACAAGAACGCGGCAACAGGAATTTCAAGGGACGAGCATTTCAAAAGGGACGTGGCAGGGGTAAAACTTGTCTCTCAAAAGGGATTTTCCTTCTGCATGTTGCTAATAAAATCAGAGCCACTGGGAACGCTCT